>NW_026045694.1:5000-85000 GCF_023898315.1 Schistocerca nitens
CATCCCCAACCCTACGCGTTGCTATCGGTGTCAGCGGTTTAATCATAGCAGCTAGTTGTTCCAATCTGGCCAAATGTGTTACGTGTGGTAAGGATGCCCATGAGGGTGCTTGTCCACCTCCATCCCCTCGTTGCATGAACTGTATGGCCGACCACGCTGCTTCCTCTAGAGACTACGCCATTTTCAAAGCTGAACGACATACTCAGGAAATCCGAGTGAAAGAAAAGGTGTCTACATATGCTGCTCATAAGTTAATCCCCACTCGAAAGCCCACTGTGCCTCCTGCAGGTAAATATAGCACTGTCCTTTCATCTCCTCGGCCTACTAAGGAGACACACGCAGACTTGAAATCTCAACTTTAATGCCACAGTCGTCAGATCGGCCAGCGCAATGATCACCTGTTCAACCTCCCCACTATCACCTGCTCACTCTATGGCTCACCTTTCATCGGCTCCTGCTAAATCACGAGCCCCAATATCAGACACCCAGACTTCCAAAAAAGAGCCTACTCGCAACTACTTTTTACGTACCCTGACATCACAACCATCGATTCCTCCCTCATCTCATCGTAGTGTTTCCAAGAAGGCTCATAAGAAACAAATTTCCTCTCCTTCTCTGCCATGATGTGTTTCATCTACAGCGCCACCCGGCAGTAACCACCGTCGGCCGTCTTCCGTGTCGCCAAGGCGCACTGCTAGTGGCCAATCAACTGGACAATCGCTGGTGACAGGAGCTGGACCCGAACAACCTATGGATCAGGATCTTCTGCCTTTGGCTGAATGCAATTCCACGCTGTCGGCCGCTGGCTCTCAGCAGTAGTTGAGTTGACAGCAACCGTGGTAAGATTCTTCCCTTTTCTGTCCACGCTATGTCAATTATCCATTGGAATATCAGTGGCATTCGAGCCAATCGGGATGAATTGTCGATCCTCTTACAATCCTACTCGCCGGTCATCCTCTGTCTTCAGGAAACAAAGCTGCATCCCCACGATCGCTTTGTTTTCCTCCATTTTCAGTCAGTCCGTTTTGATCTCCCCTCTGTTGAAGGCACTCCAGCACATGGAAGACTCACGATTTTTCTCCATGATACTCTCCATATCCCCTTAAACAGTTCCTTCCAAGCTGTTGCTGTCCATCTTTCCCCTTCTGGATACACCTCTCTATGTACTGTATACATTCCATCGTCCACACCGATGGAAAGAGCTGAACCCTTCATCTCCTTGGTCAGCTCCCGCCACCCTATTTGCTGGTTGTGGACTTCAATGCCCACCACGCACTTTGGGGATCTCCGCATCCTTGTGTTCGAGGATCTCTATTGATTGACCTCTTCCACCAAGCGGATCTTGTTTCCCTCAACACTGGGAACCTACTTTTCTGCCTATTTCCACGACAAATTTCTCATATTTGGACCTTTCGGTCGTTACCGTTCAGCTAATTGGGTGATTTGAATTGTTCGCTCTTGCTGATACACACTAGAGTGACCATTTTCCATGTATCCTTACATTGCAGCCACAACTGCCATCTATGTGCCTGAGACACTGAATGTTTGCCCAAGCCGACTGGAGACTTTTTTCGTCCCTAGCGACATTCGATGCCCGTTACTTCCCTAGCGTAGACGATCAGATGTATTCTTACAGACGCAGAACGTACAATACCTCGCACCTCCGTTCCCCCCCCCCCCCCCCCCCCCGCCCCAGTTCCTTGGTGGAACGAGGCGTGCTGTGGCGCAATATGTGAACAAAGACGTGCACTTAGCGTTTTCCGCCACCATCCTACTTTGGCAAACAGTAGCCACTATAAGCAATTATGTGTGCGATGATGCCGTCTCATCTTCCGCGATAGCAAGAAGGCAAGCAGGGACTCCTTTACTAGTTCCTGCACGACCTTCACTCCCTCCTAGTAGTTTGGAGTAGAATTCTAGTTAACTGGCGCATCTAGCTTCTCCCCGATCCCTGGGCTCACTATTGCGCATGATACGTTAGTGGACCGAGCCGTAATTTCTAACTCACTGGGTCAACAGATTTTGAGCCCTTCAAATTACCTGCCAGCCTTTCCCCTGAAGAAACGTGCTGCGGAAGTGCGACCTCTCGCTTTCTCCTCTCAAAATCGAGAAAGCTATGATACTGTTTTCTCCATGCAGGATCTCCAACACGCACTCTATTTTTCTTGCTCTTCCGCCACAGGACCGGATAGTATCCATATGAAACTGTTGTTGCATTTATCATACCTAGGTCTGCGCTACCTCCTTAGCCTTTATAATCGAATTTGGACCGACAGTTTTTTTCCAGAAGATGGAGGGAGGCTATCGTCGTTCCTGTTCCAAAACCTGGAAAGGACAAACATCTCCCCTCCAGCCATCGCCCCATTTCTCTCACGAGTAGTGTATGTGAGGTTTTGGACAGTATGGTCAATTGTCATTTAGCCTGGAGGCTGGAGTCCCAAAGTCTTTAAACACCTAGCCAATGCGGTTTCCGAAAGCATCATTCTGCGGTTGACGATCTTGTTCCTCTCTCCACGTAAGTCATGGACAATTTTCCCAGGAAACACCAAACAGTAGCAATATTTTTTGATCTGGAGAGAGCATACGATACCTGTTGGAGGACAAGCAACCTCCGCACATTGTTCTTTCGGGGTTTTCGAGGTGGGCTACCCCTTTTATTCGTGAATTTGACAGCGCGCGCATTTAGAGTGCGGGTGGACACTACTCTCTCCCATATTTTCTCCCAAGAAAACAAGGTGCCCCAGGGCTTCGTGCTGTTGTACTGTTTGCCATCGCCATAAATCCAATGATGGATTGTTTCCTTCCCGATGTCTCGAGCTCCTTCTTCGTCGACGATTTTGCGATCTACTACAGCTCTCACTGGACCAGCATTCTTGTACGACATCTTCAAGGATGTCTCGACAACCTCCACTCTTGGAGCATCGAAACTGGCTTCCGATTTTCTTCCAGTCATATCGTCTGTATTAATTTTTGGTGTTGTACGGAGTTTCTTCCACCTTCCCTACATCTAGGTCCTGTCGACTTTCCGTTCGCAGACGTCGCTAAACTTGGGACTTACGTTTGACAGAAAACTGTGCTGGTCCTCCCACATTTCCTATCTTTCGGCTCGCTGTCTGCGATCCCTGAACACCCTCCGTGTGCTGAATGGTACATCCTGGGGAGCGGACCGAGTGGTCCTTCTTTGCCTTGAAAGGTCTCTGTTGGCTTCCTTTCATGTTGATTTCTTAAATCTGTTCGTCATTTACGGCATAAATTCCTCTTCTAAATTTACTGTGGCGTTTCTGACTATCTGGGAGGAGACTGAGTAGCGGAACGTGTTACTTTTACACATAAACAAGAACGATCTGTCACACTACTACATTTTAAAACAGTTTATATGTAATTCATGTCACACGGTCTCATACGGAACCTACATCCGTTTCCTTTTATATACTGTACATGATAAGATACTGTCATCCCCCTTCCTTTCTGTGTCAGAGGATGAATGAGCAAATGTATTTCTAGTTGCATGCTTCAGGGTACCAGACAAGCCTGTCTGCTAGAGAACAGTAGGACCAACGTCGGAACAGGTAGCTACGCTTTCTAAAAGCAGAGAAGTTTCTATTCTTAGTATGGTCCTGTCCGTCCCTTGTCATGTTGGTATAGGAAGCTGCCTCTCTGGTCACTTCCGTTTGTATTTGTGAGGCACCCCTCAGGTAGGAGCCCAGGTCAGGCTGTCCGCGGCGAGCGTCTGAAGTGGTAAGATCTCCGGCTAAGCGCATGTCTGCTAAGTCCATAGGACAATGGATTTCTTAAGTTCAGCGTAACTGAAAATTTAATCACCTTTATTTCAGGTTTAGTTCTAAAATATCTAATGTTATCTTAAATTGCAACGCAGTGTGATTCGAGTGTACAGTTCAGAATATCTTCCAGTAGTTGCTTTGTCACTACTTTGTTAGTAAAGTGGAACCACATGTTGATCAGTAACTCTAAGATCATCAGTCTTAAATGCGAATGTGCGTGAGATTATAACGTCTCGTCTTGACAATATTTTTCAATATAGCAACTTTTCTTTATGTTCAACCCACGTGGGGTGTACTTTGAGAGACCAGTACCACGTGCTTATACAATAGTTTGACCCATCAGGTTAATAATAAGACGTTAGTAACCAGTTCGAAGTTTTTCTTTAGGAAATTGCGTTTCGATGAAATTTATTTTAGTTATCAAAATTATTGTGGAGTTACACTCTTTGTGTAAACAAAGTTGACCACGTGAAGCATGTGGTGTAAGCATCAAAGTAGCCCTCAGCTATTCTTTTTGGGAAGATTTCACAGAGTTAGTATGAATTTAGTATACCACTGTGTGGTAATTTCACGACGGACAGGATTGCGCTACGAACGTAACTTCTTTGGGTGAAAATTGAATAAGTTGGTTGTGGCTGATTTCCTCTTGGATATGTTTCAACGTTCTTTGTGTGTTATTTTATGAATGCAGTGTTGTATGCAGTCTCCCAATCTTGGCTCCATACTTGATGTGTTCCATAAGATTACAATCTCACATTTCACAATCCTAAATAAGGCACCAGTTTAGTTATGAATCAAGTTTAAGATGCTGAAATTTCAGTGATCAATGTTAAAATAAATTTCCAAATATAAACTGATTTATTTCTTTTTATCACTGGTTGTCGTATGACTATTAAAAGATTATGATGTTAGTCTGGTTGGGAATGTGGTAAGCTAGACTGGATACCTGGTGAAACAGTTGCACAGTAATGCAAGGTTAACTTCCCCAGGCAGCTTACAGCTTTTAAACCGCTTTTGTTGTCTATCAGCACCGCTTTCAGAATAAATTAGTGCAACAACATTGCAGCCTTTATCGAGCCTTAGTGCGCTCGAAATTGGACTATGGAAGCATAGTTTACTCCTCTGCTCGGCCGTCTATTCTTCGGCGTCTAGACTCTGTCCACCACCGTGGATTGCTTTTAGCATCTGGAGCTTTTTACACCAGCCCCGTGGAAAGCCTTTGTGCTGAGACAGCTGAACTTCTGCTGTACAATCAGCGAGCTGTCCTGAGCCGTTACACTAGCCATCTGCCTGCTCGTCCAGCCCATGACCTATTTTTCCACACCTCATTGCATTTAGTGTATGCAGGCCACCCTTCCTCTCTAATACCATCAACTGCTACATTCTCTTTCCTTCAACTTTCCTAGAACATTCTTGACAACTGGGGGTACAGTACCACCCTTGGAGTCACCTCTGGACCTGCCTGCTCTGTGACCTTTGCCAGCTTCCCAAGGATGGAACCCCTTCTCTCGTTTATCGTTGGGCATTTGCTGCTCGATGTGCACAAATGGAGGATGCCACATTTATTGACACTGACGGCTCAAAAACGATCATTTGGTGTTGCGATTGCCTATATTATTGGCGACATCCATTACAAATTTTGGCTTCCCGACCAATGTTCCGTTTTTACTGCATAGCTTTACACTGTTCTCCAGGCTGTCCAATACATCTGCCGCCATAAGCGGACACAGTATATAATATGATCAGATTCGCTCAGCTCCCTCCTCAGCCTCCAAGCTCTATATCCTGTCCACCCTCTTGTCCACCAGATTCAGTACTGCCTCCACTTGGGGGGTGTCTGTGGCATTCCTCTGGATCCCAGGACACGTTGGTAGTAAGGAGACAAGGTATGTTCTGCCCCACATTCCATTGTTGTGAAATTTATTCAAGATGGTGGCGATGACGTCATCCAGGATGGCGGCCTGTAGACTTTGGGACAGCGCTTGACGTCATCTAAGATGGTGGATTTTGGCGGAAGTTAGAATTTCGGCGTGAAGATAGAGCAATTGGACTACCTCCACTAACCTAACCCTCCAAAAAAAAAAAAAAAGGTTGGAAATTCAATTTCCAGCAGGATAATGTCACACCACGAAAATGGAGGGGAGAATACACCAATTGGGCTACGTCCACTAACCTAACCCCCAACCCCCTAGAAAGTGGCGATAAGTTCAAATTCCAGCGCGATAATAGCGGGAAAACTGGACTAGTCTTTATTACTATTGTTGTTATTATTATTTAAACAATATCATGCAGGTGTGTCCGTCATGAGGTCCGGACTCCAACGGGCTTAGTTCATATTCTCGTCATCAGAGGGTGCCACCCTTATGTCAGATCATCATGCAACTACCATTATTGAAGATGGCTGCACCCAGTGTATCCACTACCACGAGGTTCAGTGTCTTTTTCATATCACCGACACCAGAGGACGCCACCATGACGTCGGGTGATGACGCAAGATCTGCTTTCTCTCTCACTGCCTCACTGGCCCACGACCGTCCGACCGCTCACATCACAGCCTTAGGTCGCTTGGCGCCAAAGTTGTTTGCTGGACTGTGGAATCCACCTTGACATCACACAACCGCCGGTCCACCACGTGGTTTGCTCGACAAATAACGCTCTCGCTAAGTTAACTGATCACACACGTCTCATTATTCAACCAACATGGTCTGATTACCTAATCCAAGATCGTTGCGAAAACACATGCACGTATGCGTGAGCCATCACACGCTCCTACCTACGTAGTGCCACAACTGAATCCAGCAAAGTTTGCAACTCACATCCCTATCTACAAAAGATAACTCACTCAATTTCTATATTGTCCCACAAATAGTTAACCTCTTTATTCATACAAAAATTAGCTCCCAACGATAAACTCTTTACCAAGAAAAATAGCTAACAATACTCATCGCCAGACTTACTAAAACCGTTTCCTTCAGTGCTTACTATTCTTAATACCATCAACTTCTAATTACTTGCATATATAACATTCCCCACACATACTTCCAATAAATCCATCATCAGGAATGTATCTAAGTCATTCATCCTAACACGATAGCCCCTACTGTACACAAATAATGATCTCAAATCCCGAATCTAATATCATCCAGTATCTATTCTAAATAGCATCTTCACTGCTAGTATGAACAATTTGTTTAATTTTATAAATTATAAAACCCTTAGCTCTCCACCATGTCCTGGAAGCATTTGACTAGTTCAGCTTTCAGCTACCAGGGTTGCTAGTGAACTCAACCACCACCCCCACAAAATTCTCAACACCAATTGTTTCATCCTAAGATCACCTGACACTCTATCATCACGCTTATGTAAGGAGTCACTCCCTGGTCAGTCTGTCGTGCAAGCCGCCCGACAACAGTTCCTCTACAGTCACTACGCGCGGGGTTCAGTGCACTCCGAATGTGGTTAACATGGCAGTGTGCGTGGCAGTCACCCCCTGGTCATCTTCCTCACTTGTCCATTCTCTGCCGCATCGTTCATTTGTTTGTGCTTGTTATTTCTTTGTTCATTACGAATATGAAGTGAAGTGTGTTACCTTTGACAACACCACCACAGGGTCCAATGGGAAGAGACCTAGAGTCCATTATACGCCATTCCAAATAAGTAAATTTCTATTTTTCGTTATCAATTCTCCTCTGTCTTATATATTCTCCTTATTAATTAAGTATCTCGTTGTTATAGTGGACCTCTTCGACTTTATCCTTGAGACTGAGGAACTGACTGGAGCTCAACAGGCTCCCCAACCCCAGCCCCCGTACTCCATGGACAGTCGGAATTACCTTGTGAGTATAATTTTAATTCTAATCTGTTCTCCATTTCATATTAAGTACTAAAATTTTTTTTTCTTATTTCATACTTATTTTTTCTTTGTTTCTAGATCACTTAATGGAAATCCAGCTAGAGTTCGAAGTAGAGCTTGGGGGTGTCCCACGTAGCACACTACATAATTGTGATCAGCCACCAGCTCCAAATAGCCCAGAACACCACCACCACCACCACTCACATAAGTATATACAAAAATAAATCTCTATCGTCTTTCACTCTAGCTAATCTTTCAAAATAACTGAAATTATATCTCATTCTATTACAGGAAACTGCATTCATGACCCCCTATCAATAGACAGGCAGGTGTAGGCCATTCAACAGCAGATGCGTCAACAGCCTACTTGTAAGTTCAAAAAAATTACAATCTCTAATATTATTAATATAATTATTTCTTTTTTCTCTAACAATTCCATTTATATATATCTTGTTTCAGATAAGTCTTTATTAGATGATCAGCTGGATGATTTTTTTGAGGGCGCAAAACTGTCTCGATGAATTGTTTATGCCGTGAACTCGGAGCCAGAAAGGTAATTACTCATTCTCCTTATATAAGGGAAGTGTGTGATAGAATTCGTTTTCCTTCCCCTCTCTGAGTACCCCACCTTTCCTCCCTCGCTAAAAGTGAGTAGTGTGAGTACGGGCGAGTTTCAATCCCACCATCACAGATGACCGTTTTATTGTTATGAGGCCACAGACCGATTTTAAACTGTAGCTCAGTATGCACCTCATGCGCTATCGATCGAATACTGGTTTGCCTTACCATATGCGGTGGCTGCGGAACAGTTGCACCTTCCAATGTGCGATATGCATACATTTTTGACCAAAGAACTACAAACTCTACAATCGGCAATCCATTCGACTCGTCCTTCATGAGACCGATACCCCCCCATGGAGTCGACAACTCTTTTGTGGACTCGTGCGTAGCAAGCACGGGACTCCGAGCTAGTGTAGCCCTCTTCCCTTTCCGGGCTGCATACCTTCCCTTTCCACATCCTTCCCCATCCCCTATCTTCCCCTCATCTCCACCTCCTCCCTTCCCTTTCTCCCCCTCTGGGAGTATGTTTAGTGCCTACGTCCGGAGATGGATGCTTGAAACTGTAAAACAGTCACTTTTCTTCGCTTTCTGTGCTGGCAAGTCTTTGCCCTTCCTTTGTCGTCGTCTTTTCCATACCTATTCTCTTTACCCTCTTGTAGACTGCGGCGTTTGAGACCTCTCTTCTTTCCTCTCCTTTTCTTTTCTTTGTTTCTCCCTTTCTCTGTTTTACTCCCTGTGCGTGTCTGAAGGCTGGCCCACGCATTCCCAAACATAGCCGGTGACGTGGTAACGCGGTAACGCGTAATGCCCCGCCCCGCCCTGGTAAGGGCTGATTACCCGAGCTGGTACCTTCCAGAAGTGCCGATTGGTCCCTCCATCACTTTCTTTGGAGGTGTGACCTGAGGTGTGAACAATCACCCCAGGCGGGGTGCCCTCAGAGAGGGCCCCCACAAGGAAAGAGCGCGCCATCGGAGATGCCGGTAATCGTGTGGGATACTTTCGCATTGGTTTCCTCATCTACTATGTCTGCTCACAAGCGAAAGTTACATGAGTCTCAGCCACGGCCAATTCTCCCATCAGTGCCACAGTTCCTATATTTCTCTACCACTGGGAGTCCACTTTTGTCAACTGCTACGTTCTCTTTCCTTCCACTTTCATAAAACTTTCTTTACAACTCTCGGTACAGCACCACCTTGGCTCCGGCCTGCTTCCTCTGTGACCTTTGACTGTTTCCCAAGGATGGTACCCTTCCCTTGTTTATCGTTGGGCATTTGCTGCTCTATACGCACAAATGAAGGATGCCACATTTATTTACACTGATGTCTCAAAAACATCATTCGGTGTTGGAAGTGCCTATATTGTTGGCAACATCCCTAATCGATTTCAGCTTCCCGGCCAGTGTTTGGATTTTACTGCGGAGCTTTACACTGTTCTCCATGGTGTTCAATACATCCGTCGCCATCGGCGGATACCGTATATTATATGCTCAGATTCGCTCAGATCTCTCCTCAGTCTCCAAGCTCTCTGCCCTGTCCACCGTCTGGTCCACCGCATTGATTGCCTCCACTTGCTCCACTTGGGGGGGTGTCTCTGTGGCTTTCCTCTGGATCCCAGGACACGTTGGTATCTGTGAAAACAAGGCGAAGAGATAGCGGCCAAGGCTGCAGTCTCTCTTCTTCAGCCTGCTGTTCGCATGGTTCCCTTCGCCGATCTACTGAGTGTTTTATGTCGTCGTGTTGCTCTTTCATGGCACGCACATTGGTCGACACTTCACAGTAATAAATTGCGGGACGTGAAAGCTCTTCCCTGTGCTTGGACCTCTTCCTCCCGAAAACGTCGTCAGGAGGAGGTACTTTTAACTAGACACCGGATGGGGCATTGTCTTCTTAGCCATCGACAGCTTTTCAATGGCGATCATCCCCTGCTTTGTCCCCACTGCTCTCAACTCTGGACGGTGGGACACGTTTTACTTGAGTGTCCCTATTTTACTCAGTTACGAGCCCGTCTACAGCTGTCGCCTGATATATCTTCCATTTCAGCAGATGACACACGCTCAGCCGATCGCGTTCTCGAGTTCATTAGTGCCAGTGAGATGATTTCAGTCATTTGAAGCTCTTTTTGGGGACAAACAACCCACCTTCTATAGTGGTATTTTAAGTTTTTCTTCTGTTTTTAATTTCTCCACTTTTTAAGTTTTGCTCCCATTGCTGCTGGTTTCCAGTTTCGTTTTTTTAGCTTTTCCTAAGTCACAGACCAGGCTCTAATGACCGTAGCAGTTTTGCGCCATGAAACCATAACAAAAAAAGAAAACCTTCAGACAAGAGTAGCATGTTTACATGCAACTCTTGCTCACCTTTTGGGGGACAAGAAAGGAGCCTCCACGAAGAGTATGCGAATGCAATACACATACTCGGGCGTCCCCTGGGCGGTTGTATACCGGCTGTCCTTTCACTCCAGTAGCAACATGACAATCCTACAGCAAAGGACCTTATCAGGCCCAGCACTGACGATTATCTCGGTAAATATTGAAGGCCTGTCTGCATGCAAAGAACGTCTACTACAAGACCTCTGTCAGAAAGAGAAATCTGACGTCCTGTGTCTACAAGAAACTCACAGAGATAACACACTCAAAAGACCCAAGATAAACGGCATGCGACTAGTAGCTGAAAGGCCGCACCGACAGTATGGCAGCGCAATCTTTACCAGGCCAAACATACAGATCCTTTCAAGCAGTATAAACATCAATGATACTGAAGTGCTAACCATTGAACTTAGTGACTGCTCTGTTACATTAGTGTACAAACCACCAACTGTGGACTTTTCCAGCTCCAACGTAAACAATTTTAATAAAGACAGAATTAATTTTGTAATCGGTGATTTCAACAGCCTCAGTACGCCGTGGGGCTACCAAGAAGACGACGACAATGGCACGGATGTGATCTGCTGGACCGAGCTAAACAACCTAAAACTGATACATGACAAAAAACTGCCTGCTTCCTACAACAGTGGCAGATGGGGGAGAGGTTATAACCCGGACCTCATCTTCGTTAGCCATCAAGTAACGTCCCAATGCTCAAAAGGAGTTTGCTCACCAATACCAAACACCCAGCACCGTCCAATAATGTCAGATCAAATCAGTTGTTAAACCCCATAGCGTACCTTTTCGCCGTACGTACAATTTTAAGAAAACAGAATGGTCAACCTTTCAAAACCTCATGGAAGATTCTGTAAAAAACCTACCACCTGAACCAAGATTCTATGACAATTTCGTGAAGGCTGTGTAGTGGTGTTCCAAGCAATCGATCCCTAGAGGATGCAGAAGCAATTATGTTCAAGGCCTTACGCCAGAATTAGAGGATCAGTTGCAGCAATACCTGACACTGTTCGACGCAAACTCTATCCGCGGAAACTATCACTGCGGGCGAGGAGCTAACCGAGTCACTAGCTAAAACCAGGAGAGAGAAATGGCTGAGGACAATAGAGGAATTGGACATGAAAAGGAGCAATCAGAAAGCGTGGACACTCCTTAAACGTCTTAACAATGACCCGACTTTCTCTCCAGGACATGCTCCCGTCACAGCCGACCAAATAGCCCACCAGCTTCTCAAGAATGGGAAACACGACACCAAAATCAGGAAGTCTGAGACCAAAATAGACAGGATTGAACACCAAGAAAATTCAACTGTGGCCACCCCTCTCACAATGGCAGATCTGGACAAAGCCATAGCGAAATGCAAGCTAAGGAAGGCCCCGGGCCTGGACGGGATTTTTGTTGAACAGATTAAACACTTTGGTCCCAACGTTAAACAATGGCTACTGAAACTGTTTAACAATTGCATGGAAACAGGTCAGATTCCCACAATCTCGAGGAAGACTAAAGTTATTGCCATTTTAAAACCAGGCAAAAATGCTGATGACCCCAGAAATTTCCGACCCGTATCACTTCTCTGCAATATCTTTAAAATATTTGAAAGAATATTCCAGGATCGCCTCTCCAGTGCCATAGAACCCTACCTAATCCCCCAACGATCAACCACTGCCAGCTGGTACGGAAAACTATATCTACGCCGATGAGCGTGCTATGGCCGTACAGGGTGACTCCTTTGAGGATGTTGAGACAAAGCTCACGGATGCGCTAGACATGCTCTGTCAGTACTATGCCGACAATCAACTCAAGCCGAACCCTAGCAAAACACAAGTTTGCGCCTTCCATCTCCATAACAAGCAGGCATCCCGTAAGCTGCGTGTCTTCTGGAAGGACGCACTCTTCGAACACTGCGTTAACCCCAAATACCTAGGAGCAACCCTAGACAGGGCTCTGACGTATAAACACCACTGTATTAACACCAAAATGAAGGTGAGCGGCAGAAATAATATTCTTCGGAAAAAACGAACTCCTCCTGGGGCGCAAAGCCAGAGGTAGTGAGGACCACAGCACTAGCAGTCTGCTTTCCTGCAGGCGAATATGCAAGCAGTGTCTGGTACAAATCTACTCACTCTAAACAGGTCGACATTGCTCTGAACGAGACCTGCAGGCTCGTCACTGGATGTCTGAAACCGACGCCAACAGACAAGCTCTACCATCGTGCTGGGATTGCACCTCCTGCAGTGCGAAGAGAAGCGGCAGCCTATAGTGAAAGAGCGAGGGTTGAGATGGCACCCCCTCCACAAAACTCAGCCAGCCACCAAACGCTTGAAATCTAGACGCAGTTTTCTCAGAGCAACCGAAGATTTTAGCGACCAACCTGAATCTAGGGTGGAGAGATGGAAGCGGTCGGGAGAAGGGCACTGGGTGGAACCAAAGGAAGAATTGGCACCAGGTTACGATGAGGACTGGGTGGTCTGGAGATCACTAAACAGGCTACGCACCAACACTCCACGGTCAAGAGATAACCTTCTGAAGAGGGGATATTCTACTACATCTAATCTCTGCGACTGTGGAGAGGTGCAGACGACCCAGCACATGTATAACTGCCCTGAATGTCCTTCAAACTGCACTTTAGAGGATCTGATGTTGGCAACCCCAAATGCTGTCGACGTAGCCCGCTTATGGGCCAAATGCCTACAACATTTTGTTTCTGTGCACACATATTTGTATATATATTTATATATATTTTCATATGCCCGTAATTAATTTCTTTCTGTGTGCTATTAATTTTTTTATATTCCTGTATCCATGGTGCTTCTGACACGAATAAAAAAACAGCAAATTTTGAGAAATGGGGGGACGACGACGACGACGACGACGACGACGATATGCTTGTCTTACTCATCTGACTTCCTTTTCTACTTCTCCAGGCCATAAACATGAACTGATACGCTGGTATTCTGCGCCTCAAATTTAGGTATGTCCTGGATCTTGACAGGGAACTCTAAACCATCAAAGTTATAACACGAATGAATATTATCACCTCAACGGTATGTACTGGGATTCTTAGGATGATCCCTTCAATCATTCTTTCGCAAGCCAGGATTGACCATGCAAAACAAGCCTGATCTTTTCTATTTTCGACATTAATGCATGCATGCTTATTAGCTATAGGGAGCTTGATATAGCTAGACCCTCTATTTACCGGATCATAGACATGAATATGGATGCCCAAGTGTAGAATTCTGCTGAGTGCTTTCGCTGAGCCGTTGACTTCCATCTCGGAAAACTGACCTAATATTGCACTCAAGGTAGATTTATGAAACCACTTGGCGATTGATGTACTCATTGTTATCACGCCATTATCCCCCCAAAGATAATGGATACTAACCTCTCCGTCACCAGACTCAACTTTGGGGAGGGTGCGTTAATTCAATGCATAGCAATACGCTGCATTTAATGGCGGGATACCGCGGATCATTGACTACCTTGAGCAGCTCTGTTTCCACGATAGGAAGGAATGCATTTAGAAACCTTACAGGATCGTGGTACCCCCCTGCCGGGCCCCCCAGGGGGTCCACAACTCTTTTGTGGATACGTGCGTGGCGAGCACGGGGCCCCGAGCCATTGCAGCCTTCTTTCTCTCCCGGGCTGCATTTCCTTTCCCTTCCCCTCCTTTCCCCTCCATACTCCTTTCCCCTCGCCCTCTCCTCTCTCTCTATTGGTGTCCTTGCTTATGTTGGCCCCGCTATCCTCCTGGTTCTGTTGGTTTTACTCTCCGGCTTTGTTGCGTACTTATCTCCTCTTTTTGGCATTCCTTGGTCCCCCTCTGGGGTTTGACCTCCATTCCAAAATTTCTCTTCCGTAGTGTGAGCCATTTGGGGAAGAGCACCCTACCTAGTGTCTCCGACGTGCGCCCTCCTAGTACATTCCACCTTTTCTTTCACGTCGTTGTCTGATGCTAGGGTGCATAGCCAGCACGGTAGCCAGCCCGTGTGGTGGGGTCGCTATGTACCCTTTTGGTTGAGCCCCCTGAACACACAGGGATCACACTTCTGATACCTGAGCTGTGACCTCCTCATGCATGCCTTGGAGTGGTTGCTCGTCATCCTGGAGCATCGGAACTCCCGGCAATGGCCGCCGTGCCAGACGGCCCTTGCTGTGGCTGGGTGGCGCCCGTGAGGAGAGCCCCTGATCGGAGTGGGTGGTATCAGGGCGGACGCTATGCAGATGAAACGCATACGGGTCCAAAACTCTGGCCGTTCTGCGGCCGTCTCTCTGCGTGGTACTGATTCCTCAAGTGCTGCTTCTCTTGCCCCTTCGGCCTTCCCTTCCATGGCTACCCCCTGGGAAGAGGGTCAGGCCCGTCGTCTAGGGGCAAAACCTTTCCCCCGTTATCTAGTTTGCACCAGGACTGATGGAGATACTTTCACCAGTGTCAAGCCTTTATTCTTTGTGGAACACATTGAAGACAAGTTTGGCGAAGTGGACTCCCTGAGCAAGATGCGGTCGGGTTCGTTGCTGATTAAAACTACTTCAGCTGCCCAATCTGCGGCCCTTCGTGCCTGTACCCATCTTGGCACAATTCCTGTGTCTATTACCCCTCACCAGTCTCTCAATATGGTACAAGGTGTGATTTTCCACAGGGACCTCATCCTTCAAACTGATGAGGAACTTCGGGACAATCTCGCACGGCGGGGTGTTCACTTTGTTCGGCGTGTTCAGAAGGGTCCTAAGGATAACCGTATTGATACTGGTGCCTTTATCCTGGCCTTTGAAGGGGATACCCTTCCTGAGAAAGTTAAGATTATGGTCTATCGCTGTGATGTGAAGCCGTACATCCCACCTCCTATGCAGTGTTTTAAATGCTTGCGTTTTGGCCACATGTCTTCTCGCTGTTCCCAGGACCCTCTCTGTGGTGACTGTGGACGTCCACTCCATGAGGGGAGTCCCTGTGTTCCCCCTCCTGTATGTGTAAATTGTCGTGGTAGTCATTCTCCACGTTCACCAGATTGCCCAGTATATAAGAAAGAAAAAAAGATACAAGAGTATAAGTCCCTCGATCGTTTAAGCTACACAGAGGCCCGTAAGAAATATGCACGACTGCACCCTGTGTCCATGACATCAAGTTACGCCTTGGTTACATCTTCCCCCCTTCCCCCCCCTTCCTTACCCCCATCCTGGACCCCACTCCTCCCCCCCTCCCCTGCGGCTCCCACACCTTCTCCTCTGGGTGCTGCTCCCCCTCCCCAGCCGGAGAAGTGTCCCACTCCTTCGGCGTCTGCCGGTCAAGGGCGCCTCTCCCGGGATGCCCCTTCCCGGCACCTTCCAGGTCAAAGGTCTGCTGCCGCGCGGCGACCGCGAGAGCCGCGGTCTGTCGGCCCCCAGGTCGCCCGGTCTCTTTCTGTTCCTGATCTTGCTGCAGCTGGCTCCTTTATGCCACACAGCCCTCCTCGATCTCAGCCTGAAAAGAAGAAGAAACATAAGTCCCGGGACAAAGAGCCTCTGGTGTCACCGGAGGTCCCTTCCCCGACTTCACAACTGGATTCTGACCTGTCGTTTATGGATGTCGCCCCCTCCTTGTCTGTGACGGGTGGGGACCCGGCAGTATGACTGGATTTAGCGTGTTCAGCCCTCATTTAAACCATCGTTCTGTGGTTCTCCAATGGGATTGTAATGGATACTATCGTCACCTTCCGGAATTGAAATCCCTTCTTTCGTCCTACTCTGCAGCTTGTGTGGTTCTCCAGGAATCTCATTTTACTGATGCTCACTCACCGACCCTCCGTGGGTTCCGTGTTTTCTGTCGAAATCGGGTCGGACCCTTGCGGGCTTCTGGTGGCGTTTGTACGTTGGTCCGTACCGACATTGCTTGCACGTGGATTCCTCTCCAAACTACATTGGAAGCGGTTGCTGTTAGGGTCCACTTAGACTCTTCAGTCACCGTTTGCAATCTTTATCTCCCTCCTGACAGGGCTCTTACACCTGCTGCCTTAACCACCCTTCTTCAGCAACTTCCTCCTCCCTTCCTCCTCCTTGGGGATTTTAATGCTCATCATCCTTTGTGGGGCAGTGCCTTTCCATCTAGACGAGGTCTTCTTATAGACCAATTCATTGCAGACCACGACCTGTGCCTTCTTAATGATGGCTCCGCTACTCATTTCAGTGCCGGTCATGGTACCTTTTCTGCCATTGATCTTTCTCTTTCTTCTCCCTCTGTCCTCCCTTCATTACACTGGTCGCCACACGACGACCTTTGTGATAGTGACCATTTCCCGTTGATTATCACGCTCCCTTCCCGCTCCCCGATGGACAGGTTACCTCGTTGGTCTTTCCACCGCGCCGATTGGCCTCTATACACTGCACAGGTCGAGTTTTCTCCCTCTTTGTCGGGTTGTATTGATGACGTCCTCGGTGACGTGTCTGACGCGATTGTTCGCGCTGCTAATGTTGCTGTCCCGCGCTCATCTGGACTATTTCGTCACCGGCAAGTCCCGTGGTGGAGTCCGGCCATTGCCATTGCCATCCGTGATCGCCGTCGAGCTTTGCAACACTTCAAGAGGCACCCATCCGTAGCCAGCCTTACTACTTTTAAACGCCTTCGCGCTAAAGCCCGTTATTTAATCAAACGGAGCAAGCGGATATGTTGGGAACGATTCGTTTCTTCCCTTGCTTCCACTGTCCCTCTGTCACGGGTATGGGCTACACTTCGTTCTCTCCAAGGTTGCCATCGGCAGTCCACCCTACCAGGCCTTCACCTCCCAGATGGCATTTGTACGGACCCTTTAGTTATCGCCGAACATCTTGCGACCCATTTTGCAGTGGCATCGGCGTCAGCCTCGTATCCCGCTGCTTTCCTTCATCAAAAACAGCAGGCTGAAGCTCTCACCTTATGTTTCACCACTTGTGAGTCAGAATCTTATAACGAACCTTTTACTGAATGGGAATTTCTTTCTGCTCTATCTTCTTCTCATGATACGGCCCCTGGCCCAGATTCCATTCATAACTAACTGCTTCAACATCTCTGTGCTCCACAACGGCAACATCTTCTTCGGGTGTTTAACCGTATCTGGCTCCAGGGTGACTTCCCTTCTCAGTGGAGGGATAGCATTGTGGTTCCTGTCCTTAAGCCTAGTAAGAACCCCCTATCTATTGACAGCTATCGGCCAATTAGTTTGACCAATGTTGTTTGTAAGTTACTTGAACGGATGGTAGCCCGTCGGCTCACTTGGGTCCTCGAATCTCGGGATCTATTGTCCCCTTACCAGTGTGGCTTTCGAGAGGGACGATCTCCAATCGATCATTTACTTCGCTTGGAATCCGCAGTTCGGCAGGCTTTTTCCCAGCGCCGCCATTTGGTTGCAGTGTTTTTTGACCTTCGCAAGGCCTATGACACGGCCTGGCGCTATCACATCTTACTAACCCTTCATCAGTGGGGTCTTCGGGGCCCACTCCCGACTTTTATCCGCCAGTTCCTGATCCATCGGTCATTCAGAGTTCGAGTTGGTACTGCTTTTAGTTCTCCACGGACCCAGGAGACGGGCATCCCACAGGGTTCTGTCTTGAGTGTCCTTCTTTTCCTCATTGCTATCAATGGACTTGTGGCCTCTGTCGGTCCCTTGGTCGCCCCTGCCCTGTATGTGGATGATTTCTGCATTTGGGTTAGTTCCTCCTCGATGGCATCTGCAGAACGGCAGCTCCAGGTGGCTATACGGCGTGCCTCTGCATGGACCCTCTCACACGGGTTTCAATTCTCTCCTTTAAAATCGCGGGTGGTCCACTTCTGTCGCCGTACTACGGTCCACCCTGATCCAGAGCTCTATCTCGCTGCACAACGATTGCCTGTGGTTTCACAGTTTCGTTTCCTGGGTCTTCTTTTCGACAACAAGCTCACTTGGTTGCCCCATATCAGACTCCTGAAGGTAGGATGTTTCCGTAAACTCAATGTCCTTCGCTTCCTTGCCCACTCCTCTTGGGGTGCGGACCGTTCCCTCCTCCTCCGTCTTTATCGTGCTCTAGTTCTGTCTCGTTTGGACTATGGTTGTCAAGTTTATGGTTCAGCTGCTCCTTCCACACTGCACGTGCTGGATCCAGTCCACCATCGTGGTATCCGTTTGGCCACCGGTGCCTTCCCTACTAGCCCTGTTGATAGTCTCCTGGTTGAAGCTGGGATCCCACCCCTTTCTGTTCGGCGGTCCCAGCTTCTGGTGTCTTACGCCCTCACTATCCGTTCTTCTCCCACTCACCCCTCCTATTCTATCCTGTTCCCAGACCATGGACGTCGCCCACCCGACTCCCGCCCTCGGGCGGGTTTATCGGTTGGGCTGCGCCTTGCGTCTCTTTACCGCGATTTTCAGCTTCCTTCTTTGTCCTGTCTTCCTCGCTCCCTCCCCTCCACCACTCCTTGGTTAGTTCCTCGGCCTCGAATTCGGATGGATCTCCGCCGCGGTCCGAAAGATTCCATCCCCCCGGTGGTGTTCCGTTCCTTTTTCCGCCAAATTTTATGGGAGTTTCGGGATGCTGTTGTTTTTTACACTGATGGCTCTAAATCTGCTGATCGTGTTGGGTATGCCTTCACGTCCTCTGTTGGAACGGAAAATCATCTGCTGCCACCTACACGTGGGGTGTTTACTGCGGAATTGATGGCAATTTCCCGGGCCCTTATCTTTATTAAACAATCCCAACACAACCGCGTTTTGTTATGTACGGACTCGATGAGTGGCCTTATTGCTATTGACCGGTGTTTTTCGCGCCATCCCTTGGTCTCTGCCATCCATGACCATCTCGCTGATATTCACCGTGCTGCTTGTTCCATTGACTTCCTATGGGTCCCTCGCCATGTGGGTATCCTGGGAAATGAGCTCGCTGATCGTTTGGCTGGGGGAGCAGTTACTTACCCCCCGTTTTCTGTAACCCCTCCTGCAGCGGATTTACGGCTTCACATCAAATCCCACTTCGCACAGTCATGGGCCAATTCTTGGGAGGCTACTCCACTGTCTAATAAACTTCGTGCAATTAAGGTGACACCAGGCCCATGGCGTTCTTCCTTTCGCCTCTCCAGAAAGGACTCGACCACACTGTGTCGTCTCCGCATTGGCCATACCAGGCTGACCCATGGTTTTCTTTTGCGTGATGAGCCACCCCCGCTATGTGGTTGTGGAGCCTTCCAGTCAGTGGCCCACATTTTGGTTGAATGCCCCCTTCTTTTGGCTCTGCGTGCTAAGTACAGTCTCCCCCACACTTTACCCTTGATGTTGGCTGACGATTCCCGGATGGTCTCTCTGGTTCTCGGTTTCCTCTGGGAAAGTGATTTTTATTCTCAGTTTTAAGGTTTTTACTCTCTCTGGTGTTGGGGCAGGGTGGTGAGTGTTTGGGTGTCTCCCACTGTAGGCAGTGTTCAGAGATTCCCGATTCACCTCCCTGACCGGAATCCTCTTTTCTTCCCCTTTTACTATGTTATTACCCTTTTTTTTAAGGCTTGGTTAGTCTTTCTATTCCCATACGTATTTTCTGCATTATAGCAGTTGTACCTTTTAAGTCACCGGTGGTCTTGCCTATGCTGCTTCAGCATAGTGTTGGGTTCGTTCTCTTGCCGACTTCCCTCATTTGTTTTTACCAATGACAACGTGACTGTCCTTTTACGTTTTTCCCTGTTTTCCGTTTTATTGTTCAGACTTTTCTGAGATGTCCCGTTAGCAGAATGGTGTATATTTGAAACAAGGGACTGATGACCTCGATGTTTGGTCCCTTAAACCTCAAACAACCAACCAACCAACCCCTGCCGGGTTTTCGATCCTAGTGAATGAGATTCGCTCCTCAAAGGCGTCAGCAATCACTGAGTACTGCAACTGCAGTATTGTCACTGACCTGATGTACTTGACTAAAAGGATGGGCGAGAAAATTGCCACTAACCACAGGATCATCAGTAATACTACTGCTATAACTGGAGCTAGTGCAGCTAGCTGGTACGCGGTGTACCTCGTATGATGGTGCTGGCAGAGGAGACACACATGGTGGCTGCAGCGTCCCCCAGTGTGAACAGCTGGGCACGGGCTTCGTGACCTTGGCAGCCACCGGTACATGTGTGACGCCTTGTTCAGGTGCGACCACTGTAGAAGAAAGAGATAAAGTAAATAAGTTATATATATATATATATATATATATATATATATATATATATATTATATATATTGTGTGTGTTCACTTGCTCATTGTAGTGGAGAAAATGTTTATAACGACTTACTTGAGGCAAATACATCTATGTTCACGTGCTTGTTGTAGTGGAAAAAATGTTTAGACCCACTTACTTGAACTTACCTGAATTGGTCACAGTAGTGGAAAATGTTTTAGAGCCACTCGCTATAAGTAAAAATACTTTTGCCTTTAGTTAAGTGTTTCTGGTGCAACTTCATTAGCAATATTGTTTACCTTGTAAGATAGTATAATTAGCTTGTAGTACCTCTGCTTTACTTGTAAAATTATGTATATATATAGTTCTCTCAGCACAATGCTTACGTTTACGAATAATGTAAAACACGTATCTGGAAAGAGCAGAACTTTCATATATTACGTGAAAAGAAATACTACAGATGTTGGGTGTCACAGAAAGAAAGAAAAAGAACAAATTTTATAAATTATTAATTATTTGTAATCCAAGTTAAAAGTAATTTTACATACTCATATGCAGATACAAAAGCGCTTTTTTTCGTAAATGTTCTTCAGTCGATGGATAGGTGAACATCCGTACAATTCCAGGTCTTCAATGGTTGTTGTTGTGGCCTTCAGTCCTGAGACTGGTTTGATGCAGCTCTCCATGCTACTCTCTCTCTCGTGCAAGCTTCATCATCTCCCAGTACCTACCACAACCTACATCCTTCTGAATCTGCTTAGTGTATTCATCTCTTGGTCTCCCTATACGATTTTTACACTCCACGCTGCCCTCCAATGCTAAATTGGTGATCCCTTGATGCCTCAGAACATGTCCTACCAACCGATCCCTTCTTCTAGTCAAGTTGTGCCACAAACTTCACTTCTCCCCAATCCTATTCAATACTTCCTCAACAGTTATGTGATCTACCCACCTTATCTTCAGCATTCTTCTGTAGCACCACATTTCAAAAGCTTCTATTCTCTTCTTGTCCAAACTATTTACCGTCCATGTTTCACTTCCATACATGGCTACACTCCATACAAAAACTTACAAAAATGACTTCCTGACACTTAAATCTATACTCGATGTTAACAAATTTCTCTTCTTCAGAAACGCTTTCCTTGCCATTGTCAGTCTACATTTTATATCCTCTCTACTTCGACCATCATCAGTTATGTTGCTCCCCAAATAGCAAAACTCCTTTACTACTTTAAGTGTCTCATTTCCTAATCTAATCCCCTCAGCATCACCCGATTTTATTCGACTACATTCCATTACCCTCGTTTTGCTTTTGTTGTTGATCATCTTATATCCTCCTTTCAAGACACTATCCATTCCGTTGAACTGCTCTTCAAAGTCCTTTGCTATCTCTGACAGAATTACAATGTCATCGGCGAACCTCAGTTTTTATTTCTTCTCCATGGATTTTAATACCTACTCCGAATTTTTCTTTCGTTTCCTTCACTGCTTGCTCAATGTACAGATCAATAACATCGGGGAGAGAATACAACCCTGTCTCACTCCCTTCCCAACCGCTGCTTCCCTTTCATGTCCCTCGACTCTTGTAACTGCCATCTGGTTTCTGTACAAATTGTAAATAGCCTTTCGCTCCCTGTATTTTACCCCTGCCACCTTCAGAATTTGAAAGAGTATTCCAGTCAACATTGTCAAAAGCTTTCTATAAGTCTACAAATGCTAGAAACGTGGGTTTGTCGTTCCTTGGTCTAGCTTCTAAGATAAGTCGTAGGGTCAGTATTGCCTCACGTGTTCCAACATTTCTACGGAATCCAAACTGATCTTCCCCAAGGTCGGCTTCTACTAGTTTTTCCATTCGTCTGTAAAGAATTCGTGTTGGTATTTTGCAGCTGTGACTTATTAAACTGATAGTTCGGTAATTTTCACATCTGTCAACACCTGCTTTCTTTGGGATTGGAATTATTATATTCTTCTTGAAGTCTGAGGGTATTCCGCCCGTTTCATACATCTTGCTCACCAGATGGTAGAGTTTTGTCAGGACTGGCTCTCCCAAGGCCGTCAGTAGTTCTAATGGAATGTTGTCTACTCCGGGGGCCTTGTTTCGTCTCAGGTCTTTCAGTGCTCTGTCAAACTCTTCACGCATAATTATATTTCCCATTTCATCTTCATCTACATCCTCATCCGTTTCCATAATATTGTCCTCAAGTACATCGCCCTTCTATAGACTTTCTATATACTCCTTCCACCTTTCAGCTTTCCCTTCTTTGCTTAGAACTGGGTTTCCATCTGAGCTCTTGATATTCATACAAGTGGTTCTCTATTCTCCAAAGGTCTCTTTAATTTTCCTGTAGGCAGTATCTATCTTACCCCTAGTGAGACAAGCCTCTACATCCTTACATTTGTCCTCTAGCCATCCCCGCTTAGCAATTTTGCACTTCCTGTCGCTCTCGTTTTTGAGACGTTTGTGTTCCCTTTTGCCTGCTTCATTTACTGCATTTTTATATTTTCTCCTTTCATCAATTAAATTCAATATTTCTTCTGTTACCCAAGGATTTCTACTAGTCCTCGTCTTTTTACCTACTCGATCACTGCTGCCTTCACTACTTCATCTCTCAAAGCTACCCACTCTTCTTCTGCTGTATTTCTTTCCCCCATTCCTGCCAATTGTTCCCTTATGCTCTCCCTGAAACTCTGTACAACCTCTGGTTTAGTCAGTTTATCCAGGTCCCATCTCCTTATATTCCCACGATTTTGCCGTTTCTCCAGTTTTAATCTACAGATCATAACCAATAGATTGTGGTCAGTCCACATCTGCTCCTGGAAATGTCTTACAATTTAAAACCTGGTTCCTAAATCTGTCTTACCATTATATAATCTATCTGATACCTTTTAGTATCCCCAGGATTCTTCTATGTATAAAACATTCTTTTATGATACTTGAACCAAGTGTTAACTATGATTAAGTTATGCTCTGTGCAAAATTCTACCAGGCGGCTTCCTCTTTTATTTCTTAGGTCCAATCCATATTCACCTACTACATTTCCTTCTCTCCCTTTTCCTACTACCGAATTCCAATCACCCATGACTATTAAATTTTCGTCACCCTTCACTATCTTGAATAGAAGCAAACTAAAATATTCGACGCACCCAGATAATCTTCGCAACGCCTTTAACGCAGATTGTCTCCTTGTGATGAAATACTCGGAGCACTCGCACCAAATCTTTATAAGAGATGAAATCCATGATAGAAGTGTGTTCACTTCATGTTTTAATGCACTTCCTTGAATGGTTTCGGCTATGCAACTCTGGATGCAAATGTTCCTATTATTCCATCACTTTGTGTGAATGCTATTAATGCACAGTCGTAAATTATGAATCGTTTGCTTTCATCATAGTAAAATCCTTGAATGTCAGCTACGATCCTCACACCTTGGGGTAACATGGTGACTGCCTTAGAGCTAGCAGAGCACCTATTGATTTGTACAACTCGTTGCACTACACCAGTGAACGGGCAGTAGTTATCATCATGATGCAGAACTAGAGCATATACTGCAATGTGATATGGGAAGTTTAAGATTCAAATTCAATCCCTACATCTACAGGCCCTGTTTTAATTACCTCATACTGTTTTGAACAGTCAATCACGATTATTGGTGCTAGCTTCTTGAAATTCTGTTGACTGAGTAGGTATCGTTCATTTTAAACGCCTTCATAGTAAGATGCTCGGAATCTCGCATACATGTCAAATGCCAGACTGTATACATTGCTGTCCCACTGGAGATGTAGATTCGTATATGGGTAGTATTCGGAATTCAGGTACTCTCAGGCGTTACTTAACTTGCAGTGGTCAAATTCAATTGAGTCCTTTTATACATTCCCTCGCCTTTGAGTTTTTAAATGCGATTATGATGAATCGAGGTGCTTCCAACTGCACTGACGTTTTAATAGCCCAAGTATGTTTGGATGCTGTAGGTAGGACTGGGTATTCAAAAAGCTCCCATGATTGGATTGTTAGTGGTAGGTAGATGCCGGCATTCAGATCTTTTAAGAGCTTCAAGCATTTCTCGTCAGCAACAGTGATGTGAGGCATTTTCCATACTATACTATTAATCTTGATTTGAACATTCCCTGCAGCTGTTTGAAAGAATGAATTCGCGTCACTTGTACTCCGCACCAGAATAAACTCCTGTTTAGCATTCACAATAATTCGCTGCATGTCCTCAAAATAACCCATAAACATTTTTAGTGGCACGCACGCGGTAAATTGGCTGTACCACCCCTCACCATCCGGTGCATCTATGAACCATCCTGCATTTTCCAAGTTGTTTGAATCAGAGGCTGAGGCTGAAACGTACGTCTTAAGGGTTGATGTTATCCTGACATTGTGCGTGCGATCTGTTTCGATATATGTATCTCTTGAAACAGGGATGCTAGAGAATTTCGCGTGAGCTTCGATAGTGTTACCACAGTGCCATCAGCTTTCTTAAATGTACAGTCCATATACAGGAAGCTCTTGCAAGGTATATTATGGCGTCCTGATTTCACCATTTTTATTAAATGTGCTTGAACTGTAGGGTTTGTGTGAGGGGTATTCGTGACGTATAATCCGATCATCATACTCTACTGAGTTACCCCCCAGGGGGTCCACAACTCTTTTGTGGATACATGCGTAGCGAACACGGGACCCCGAGCTAATGTGGCCCTCCTTCCTTTCTGGGCTGCATACCCTCCCTTTCTGCATCCTTCCCCGTCCCCCATCTTCGCCCCCCCCCCCTCTGGCTCTTTCTTTCCCTTTCTCCCACTCTGGGAGTATGGTTTGTGCCAACGTCCGGAGACGGACACTCGAAACTGTTACAAATTCCTTGCTTTCTACACTTGCAAGTCTTCGTCCTTCCTCTGTCCTTCTCTTTTCCTTCCCTCTTCTCTTTGCCGTTTTCTCCGCTGTGGCGTTTGAGACCCCTCTTCTTTCCTTTCCCTTTCTCTTTATTCCTCCCTGTGCGTGTCTGAAGGCCGACCCACGCACTTCCATGCGTAGCCAGTGACGGGGTAACGCGTAATTCCCCACCCCGGGTAGACAGGTAGGACACGTACGTACCCCCTGGTAACGGCCAGGCCCAGGGAGGGGTGATTACCCGAGCTGATACCTTCCGAAAGTGCCGATTGGTCCCTCCGTCCGTTTGTCGGGAGGTGTGACCTGAGGTGTGAACAATCACCTAAGGTGGGAGTGCCCTCAGAGAGGGCCCCCAAAAGGGAGAAGCGCGCCATCGGAGACGCCGGTAATCATGGGGATTTTTCCGCAATGGTTTCCTCACCTTCCACTATGTCTGCTCACAAACGTAAGTTCACTGAGTCTCAGCCACAGACAGTTCTTCCATCGTTGCCACAGTTCCTTGTTGTTTCTCGGTCTGACGAAGGTCACGACTTCTCCACAGTCAACCCTTTCATTATTCAGAAAGGTGTCTACGCAATGGTAGGTCCTGTAAAGTCTGTTGTTAGAAACACAAAGTGCCCTCCAGGCACAAAAATTGCTGCGTACTTCTCTGCTCCACACCCTCCCTGTCCGGGTGGAACCGCACCGTACCTTAAATTCCTCGCGTGGAGTCGTTTATACATGCTCCCTCGATGGATTGTCTGACGAAGAAATTCAGCACAAGGCGTAACGGCTGTCCCTAGGGTTATGAAAAGGGTTGACAGGAACACCATTCCAACCCACACTGTCTTCTTGACATTTGAGAAAGTTCAACTCCCATCGAAAATCAAAGCAGGCTATGAGATAATTTCCGTTCGTCCTTACGTCGCAAACCCTACGCGTTGCTATCGGTGTCAGCGGTTCAATCACACCAGCTAGTCCTGTTCCAATCCAGCCAAATGTGTTACGTGTGGCAAGGATGCCCATGAGGGTGCTTGTCCACCTCCATCCCCTCGCTGCATCAACTGTATGGGTGACCACGCTGCTTCCTCTCGAGATTGCCCCGTTTTTAAGGACGAAAAGCTCATCCAGGAAATAAGAGTAAAGGAAAAGGTGTCGACCTTTGCTGCTCGAATATTATTCGCCAGTCGACAGCCCACCGTGCCTCAGACAGGAAAATACAGCACTGTCCTTGCTTCTCCTCGGCCAACAAAGGAGGCGGCCACATAGACTTGGAACCTCACCTTTAGTGCCACAGTCGTCAGATCGCCCAGCGCAACGATCGCCCGTTCAACCTCACCACTTTCGCCTGCCCACTCTCTGGCTCACCCTTCGTCGGGTTCTGCTAAATCTCGAGCCCAAAAGTCAGACACCAAGACTTCGAAAAAAGAGCATACTCGTGAAGAGCTTTTACGTACCGCAACTTCACAACCATCGGTTCCTCCTTCATCTAAACATCATACTTCCAAGAAGGCTACAAAGAAACCCAGTTCCTCTCCTTCTCCGCCAAGGCGTGTCCCATCTACAGCACCACCTGGCGGAAATCGCCCTCGGCCGTCTTCTGTGTCGCCGAGGCGCACTGCTGCCGGCCGATCGCTGGTGGCAGGAGCTGCTCCTGACCAACCTATGGATCAGGATCTTCTGCCTTCGGCTGAATGCCATTCCATGCTGTCGGTCGCAAGCTCTGAGCAGTCGTTGAGTTGACAGCGACCTTGGTCACATTCTTCCATTTACTGTTCACCCTATGTCCATTATCCACTGGATATCCGCGGTATCCGCGGTATTCGAGCCAATCGGGATGATTTGTCGATCCTCTTACGATCCTACTCGCCGGTCATCTTTTGTCTTCAGGGAACAAAGCTGCGTCCCCATGACCGCTTTGTTCTCCCTCATTTTCAGTCCGTCCGATATGATCTCCCCTCTGTTGAAGGCACTCCAGCACATGGAGGACTCACGATTCTTCTCCATGAAACTCTCCATTATCACCCAATCCATTTAAACACTTCCTTCCAAGCTGTCGCCGTCAGTCTTTCCCTTTCCGGATACACGTTCTCTCTTTGTACTGTATACATTCCATCGTCCACACCAATGGCACGAGCTGATCTCTTTCATCTTCTTGGTCAGCTTCCACCCCCCTATTTGCTGGTTGGGGAATTAAATGCCCACCACCCGCGTTGGGGATCTCCACATCCTTGTCCACGTGGCTCACTATTGCTAGACGTCTTCCACTAAGCGGATCTAGTTTGCCTCAACACTGGGGTCCCTACATTTTTGTCTGCCTCCACGACAAATTTATCTCATTTGGACCTTGCGGTCGGTACTGTTCCGCTAGCTCGGCGTTTCGAATGGTTCGCCCTTGATGATACACACTCGAGTGACCAATTTCCATGTGTCCTTAGACTGCAGCCTTAACTGCCATACATGCGCCCGCGACGCTGGAAGTTTGCCCAAGCCGATTGGACACTTTTTTCGTCTCTAGCGACATTCGATGACCGTCGCTTTCCCAGCGTCGACGATGAGGTCACACATATTACCGACGTTATTCTTACAGCTGCGGAACATTCAATCCCACGCACTGCCGAATTGCCCCGGCGCCCCCTAGTTCCTTGGTGGAACGAGGCATGCCGTGATGCAATACGTGAGCGGCGACGTGCTCTTCGCATTTTCCGTCACCATCCTACTTTGGCCAACTGTATCCGCTATAAGCAACTCCGTGCGCGATGCCGTCGCGTCATCCGCGATAGCAAGAAGGCAAGCTGGCAATTCTTTATTAGCTCCTTTAACACCTTCACTCCCTCCTCTGAAGTTTGGAGTCGGCTTCGACGGTTCTCAGGCGCGCCTAGTTTCTCCCCGGTCTCTGGGCTCACTGTCGCGCATGATACCTTAGTGGACCTCGTCGCAATTTCTAACTCATTGGGTCAGCACTTTGCTGAGATTTCGAGCTCTTCAAATTACCCGCCAGCGTTTCTCCCGAAGAAACGTACAGCGGAAGTGCGACCTCTTGCTTTCTCCTCTCAAAATCGCGAAAGCTACAATACTGTTTTCTCCATGCGGGAACTCCAACATGCCCTCTCTTCTTCTCGCTCTTCCGCCCCTGGATCGGATGGTATCCATGTCCAAATGTTGCTGCATTTATCAACCCATAGTCTGCGTTACCTCCTTCGCCTTTATAATCGAATTTGGACCGACAGTACCTTTCCCAGACGATGGCGGGAAGCTATCGTCGTTCCCATTCCGAAACCTGGAAAGGACAAACATCTCCCCTCTAGCTATCGCCCCATTTCTCTCACGAGTAGTGTCTGTAAGATTTTGGAGCGTATGGTGAATTACCGTTTAGCTTGGTGGCTGGAATCACGTAGTCTTTTAACACCTACCCAATGCGGATTCCGAAAGCATCGCTCTGCAGTTGACCATCTTGTTGCTCTCTCCACTTATATCATGAACAATTTTCTCCGGAAACGCCAAACGGTAGCAATATTTTTTGATCTGGAGAGAGCATACGATACCTGTTGGAGGACAGGCATCCTCCGCACACTGTTCTCTTGGGGCTTTCGAGGTCGGCTGCCCCTTTTTCTTCGCGAATTTATGGCAGAGCGCACATTTAGGGTGCTGGTGAACACTACTCTCTCCTGTACTTTCTCCCAAGAAAACGGGGTACACCAGGGCTCCGTGCTGAGTGTTTTACTGTTTACCATTGCCATAAATCCAATTATGGATTGTCTCCTTCCGATGTCTCTGGCTCCCTCTTTGTGGATGATTTTGCTATCTACTACAGCTCTCAACGGACCAGCCTTCTTGAACGACGTCTTCAAGGATGTCTCGATCGCCTCCACTCATGGAGCATCGAAACCGGCTTCCGTTTTTCTCCCAGTAAGACCGTTTGTGTTAATTTTTGCCGACGTAAGGAGTTTCTCCCGCCCTCCTTACATCTAGGTCCTGTAAACCTTCCGTTTTCAAACGTCGCTAAATTCTTGGGTCTTATGTTTGACAGAAAACTGTGCTGGTCCTCCCACGTTTCCTATCTTTCGGCTCGCTGTCTGCGATCCCTTAACACCCTCCGTGTCCTGAATGGTACCTCCTGGGTAGCGGACCGAGTGGTCCTTCTCCGCCTCTATCGCGCCTTAGTGCGCTCGAAATTAGACTATGGAAGTATAGTCTACTCCTCTGCTCGGCCGTCTATTCTTCGGCGTCTCGACTCTATCCACCACCGTGGATTACGTTTAGTGTCTGTAGCTTTATACAACAGCCCTGTGGAAAGCCTTTATGCTGAGACTGCTGAACCTCCGCTGTCCAATCGGCGAGCAGTCCTTCTGAGTCGTTATGCTAGCCATCTGTCTTCCATGCCTGCTAACCCAGCCCATGACCTTTTTTCGACGCCTCCTTTGATGTAGGGTATGCAGATCGTCCCTCCTCCCTACTACCACCGGGAGTCCGCTTCCATCAACTGCTCCATTCTCTTTCCTTCCGCTTTCCTAAACCCTTCTTAACAACTTGGGGTACAGCACTGCCTTGGCTCCGTCCCCGGATCTGCCTGCTCCGTGACCTTTGTCGATTTCCCAAGGATGGTACCCCTACACTTGTTTATCGTCGGGCATTTGCTGCTCTATGCGCACAAATGACGGACGCCACATTTATTGACACCGACGGCTCGAAAACATCGTTAGGTGTAGGGAGTGCCTATATTGTTGGAGACACCCCAAATCACTTTCGGCTTCCCGATCAGTGTTCGGTTTATACTGCGGAGCTTTACGCTGTTCTCCAGGCTGTCCACTACATCCGCCGCCATCAGCGGATACAGCACGTTATCTGCTCAGATTCTATCAGCTCTCTCCTCAGTCTCCAAGCTCTTTACCCTGTGCACCATCTGGTCCACCGGATTCAGGACTGTCTGCGCTTGCTCCACCTGAGGGGCGTCTCAGTGGCGTTCCTCTGGCTCCCGGGACACGTTGGTATCTGTGGAAATGAGGCGGCCGATATTGCAGCCAAGGCTGCAGTCTCTCTTTTTCGGCCAGCTATTCAATCGATTCCCTTCGCCGATCTACGGAGCGTTTTATTTCGTGTTGTTCATTTATGGCACACGCATTGGTCGACACCTCCCCATAATAAATTGCGGGACGTGAAAGCTCTTCCTTGTGCTTGGACCTCTTCCTTCCGAACGCGTCGTTGGGAGGAGGTAATTTTAGCTAGACTCCGGATAGGGCACTGTCTTTTTAGCCATCGACATCTTTTAAGCGGCGATCCTCCCCTACTCTGTCCCCACTGCTCTCAGCTGTGGACGGTAAAACACCTTTTAATTGAGTGCCCCTATTTCAATCCGTTACGCTCCCATCTACAGCTATCGCCTGATATATCGTCGATTTTAGCAGATGACACGCGCTCAGGCGACCGCGTTCTCAAGTTTTAGTGCCAGTGAAATTACGTCAGTCATTTGAATCTTTTTTTGGGGACAACCAACCCCTTTCTGTAGTGGATTTTTAAGCCTTCCTTCTGCTTTTAGTTTCTCCAATTTTATGACTTACGTTCCCATTGCTGCTGGTTTTCAAATTCGGTTTTTTACTTTTCCTAAGTCACGGACCGGGTGCTAATGACCATAGCAGTTTTGCGCCCTAAAAAAAAATCTACTGAGTTACGTTGAGCGAAATCATATCAAGTTTGAAACCTGCTGAAATAAGGAATTCGTAATTAAGGCATGTTATCACCTTGCGCTTCCGTGTCTCGCCTTAGATGCAAGCGTACAACGATCTCTTCTCCTCGAAAGCTAACAAGTTAATTACTCTGGTCAACAACACGCAGTTCTAGGTAATCCAATGTCTGAACTGTTACCGAGAGAGATATGTAGAGTTTGTGGGGGCTTGAACTATTTTATACCCAGTATCGACTGTAGGGAAGAATCCGTAAATCGAGTGAATCAACTTATCGTTCGGGTATGAGTTTGTGGCAGTGTTGCACTCAACGTGGATTGTGCTGACCAGTAGTATATCTACAGCTTGATCCGATGCATAAAATTTACTGGCGTCCCTCACCAAAACACGAACATTTGCAAAACCTAGCAGTGGACCTATTGAATCTCTGTGTAAAGTCGATCGTAGCCCCCTCTGCCCGTATTTGACTTAAGGATGTTAATGTTTGCCCGTATTTCAGTACCTTTTCCTGGCAGTTTTAAGGCTTTGTCTAAATCATCAATATCATAGGCACCAGGTTGTATTTGTAGAATCTCCTTCCGGCCGTCAATTTCCAGATGCAGTTTATTGTTGCTCTTCGTGATATTTGGAATGCTGTTATACGCCTCCAGACCAGTCAGCGCAATACTCCAGTCCCCTGCACTTATACCAATCGGCGGAAAGTAATTTGCATGTAATACTGATCCTCGCTCTTTTAAAGTCAGAGTGTATGACATTGCATCTAAACTTCAAATGATGGGTGTGCGTTCAATTATGGCTCTTTTATATGTGTGGATGTTCGCACACCTGCTCGGACGAGGAGAGGAGGAATGCGCATTCCAGACTTCTCACAGCTCGCTCTAAATATAGCGCGCATTCCAGAAGTTCGTTGATTCAGGCGAAGGCTAATTTGCCACGGCTGTGATGAGGAACATAATGCGGAGATGCCTGCACAGGTATGTGTTAAAGTCCTGACATCGCCGTAAATTGTAGAAAACACGTCTTTTGCTGGTGAAGTAGCGTTGTAAATCTTCATCAGACGGCTGTAAATCCCCAAATGAATCGAAATATTGTATTGTAATTGCACTTTTCTTAACATACACCACCGAATGGATCCCTGGACCCCCACCAACATCGTAAATTTACAATTCCGCACTCATTAGTCCGCCACATAGTCTTCGGTAATGTATCCTGACCGAGCGAGGTGGCGCAGTGGTTAGACACTGGACTCGCATTCGGGAGGACGACGGTTCAATCCCGCGTCCGGCCATCCTGATTTAGGTTTTCCGTGATTTCCCTAAATCGCTCCAGGCAAATGCCGGGATGGTTCCTTTCAAAGGGCACGGCCGACTTCCTTCCCCGTCCTTCCCTAATCCGATGAGACCGATGACCTCGCTGTCTGGTCTCCTTCCCCGAAACAACCAACCAACCAACCAATGTATCCTGCATAAAGACGCCACGGAATCGAGGAACGTGAAATTTTTCTTTAACAATATTAACGAGATCTTTAATCGTGAGCGCTCGATCACGTAGGACAACTAACGAACTTGTTTTTCATTTATGAAGAGACCTAGTCCTCTTCTGTAGGGTTTCAAGTAGAGACCCTTTCCGATAGCCGCTGCTTCCGGGGCCCGATTATATCTTCTGGCTTCCTGTAGATGCGCCTGTGCATTCTGTGCGTTTTTTACGTGTTGGCTACAGCTACAGCCCCACCTGCAAGTGAACCTACCGCCAACAGTGCTGCAAGGGCTGGAACGAGGAACGGAAAAATTCCCCCTGATATGTTTGGTAGTGGTAGGACTCTAGGTGGCTTAATTGCAGTCTTCGGCCTCCCGCCTCCCGTCTTCCCACCCCCAATTCAACACACGTTTAGCTGCACACATCGAAGTGAGAATACAGTTTTTCAAAGAAACTGGTTGCTTCTTCTTCTTAGCCCCCAAAGCTGTTCGCGCTGCATTCATAATTCGTTTGAAATTCATCACCCGCATGTCCAACTTAGTTTATCCACACGTGGTTTTATCAACTACGAATGCAGAAACACGCTGACCTATTCCAAGATCTTTTCGTCGTCTTATTTGCTAAGGTCTGTCTGCTAATATTCGGTCGGCAACGTGGCGTGCTGGGAGATCTTTATTTGCAGCGAATGCGAGTTCGTGTTCAAGGCAGGCTTCGTGTACTAGAATAATACCGCTATCACCGCGTGCCATGCGTTTCTGATGCTTTGTCTCAGGCCCACGGAAGCTGTATCGCGGAATGTGTAATTCAACAGGAAATGTTTCGAGAATACCACCTGTTACTATGGTGTGCCTGCCTCCTATCATGCGGGGTACGCTACTGATGAGACAGAGGTCTGCCCTCCCTGTTATGTACTAACTCGTCACCGTCATCCAACTGCTTTCTGACTATGGAAATCCCAACCATTTAACTAGCGCTCTATTCCTGCGACGTCTTATCACGCGTTCGATGAGAAATATATCTGCCTCATAACTCTTCTGCGATTCCTCTGTGTAAAAGCATCCAGCAATTTCTTCACCCTTGCCATCCTTTAAGATATAGGTCCTAGGGTTCGTTCTGTGCACTTCGGATGCTGTGAATATTTCCGCCGACCAGTTTGGTAAGTACGATTTCTCGAACGCTGTCTTGTGTTTCGAAATATGTACTAAGTCGCCTACATTGAACCTCTGTTTGCGTTGGTCCAGCATTTTAATGCGGAAATTTGTCCACGAGTGAATTATAGCGAACATTGATCGGTCTCATTTTTATTGTAGTATGTTTGGTTCGATTATACCGCGCGGTTATTTGTCGGATGATATCTAACCACTTGTAAGGACCGCGAAGAATAAAACGTATTCACATTTGAGCTTTGACCGTTCTGTTCAAACGCTCCACGAAGCTAGATTTCAGGTGGGTAAACGTGGAGTAGTATCCCATACCACTCCATCACAGTCTTGAAATGTTCATTGTAAAACTCACCACCATGATCGGTTTGAAGATTCTGGGCATCGATTCGATCCTGTCTGCAACAAACGCTCAAGCACTACAGCAACATCTCTACCGGTTTTAGTTTTGACAGGTAATGGCCCATGCGAATTTAGAGTATGTATCAATAACCATTAAAATGTATTTGAATCCATTATTCTCATGTGAATATTGACTCATATCTACAAGATCGGCCTGCCACAAATCATCCAGCCCCTTAATCATAACATGCCTCCGAGGATATGTTTTGCATGGTGGCTTCTGCAATTCTCGAACTACCGTCTCCATACTTATTCAATAATACCTCTCTCTCGAACTCGGAGATTAGCGAAACAACCTCATACGAATGAGCTGTACTGCCTGCAGCAGCCGAAGCCATCTACAGTCTAAATCTATTAGTCCATCCGGCTCATCGTAATATATATACTGCGGGAGTTGATTGCTCGCACCTTTATGCTGAAAGTCTACACCCTTACCAATGCTTTTAGGTTGCTCATTCAGTAAAGGTTGTATAATGGCTGGGTATTTCGAGTTTTGCAGGTTTCTCTGTGTTCCGTCAGGATTTTTATACAGCTCAGTCAATTGCAGTATTTCACTATACACTTTGTGATTATTGCTAATTTTAAGTTTTTTGAGGGCCTTAACAGGATTAGATTCATTATACCAGGTGTTCCTTTAAACTCTGTATCCCCGATGCGTATCGTGCCATCGGATAAACTTATTTTTAGAGCCTAGCATGTACGTTCTCTCCCTGCTGACACCAAATGTTCTATCTATCTTACCCGCCCCATCCTGGTTGATGAATTCTGCAATTGAATCTTTATCACGAGAAGCCATCTTACTGATTCGGTAACAGCTTTAAAAGTTTCTCTTAATGTTTTCTCGCAATCCATATGTCCCAACCTCAGCAAACGTAATTTCTCTGGAACTGCTCTGCATGCCTGAATGACTTCATGCTTTGTCGACATCTCGGAGCATACTAATCAGAGCTCTGCATATCATGTGGTTTTATATATGCTTTGTCCTTCTTCTTCCCTACACCACCTCCTTCAATAACCACCACCTCAGCTTCTATCTTCCCCCTAATTGCGCTTAATCTATTCTCTATCCGATTTTGGTTAAGTGCAAGAAGTTTGAGTGTCCTTTAATTCCCTTACAAGCTTATCGAGTCTTCCCTCAAGATTCTTAAATTTCATATCGGTATACATGCGAGCATTCTATGCACACCTAACCTCTCAGACTGAGCGTCTGCCAAGCGTGCGAGTTTGTCCATGATGTAGTGTCTATTGACGCACTCAGCTATTTTGTACATTTATATATGGAGAAACTCCTGGAAGTTCCGGCTATAGCTACCATCCTTCAGTTTCCGACTTCTATCAATAACGAGAAAACCGTATTGTGAGTGATTCCAACAATCAGCACATATCTTTACAAAGTCATTGTATGACACGTCAGTCCCTACATGAGCCTGGTAAATGTTTTTTTTTTAATTGAGATTGTCTTGTTTGAAGGCTATAATGAGGTTGGCGTTATCCCTCACCAACTGTTTTGGGATCCTGCAATACGTCTCAGATAAAATATGTCAACACCCATATGACGACCAAAGCAAAAATATGTAAGTTTGATCCTGCTTTTCAACAGCCACATAGTCAAATATGAAGATAGTGTAAGGCTTTACCTTTACAGGTGGGGGGATGTCGTCGCTTTCACTGAATGCTCTGTACCTTACACCATCTACCCCATCTAATATTTTCTACAGTAACTGGTACTTGGGTTGAAGGAGTGTTTCAGAGAAGACGAAAAGGTGCTTGAAGCGGACTCTATCTGCGTTAATAGAGCCATGAAGATATTTGTATAACCACAGGTGGAAGGACCTACAATTATAGCTCGTATGCTGTCGGGAAGGAGTGCTCCATTTTTCTTCTTCTTCTTCTTCTTCTTCTTCTTCTTCTTCTTCTTCTAGGTCTTCTGGTCTTGGTCATCATTACAGGACCAGTCACCGACAACAAAGTCCTTGCAACACGTATGCATCATCCGGCCTGCCAAGATACCTATAGCGCTAGGTACTGGCGTGCAATAGGCTTTTATGTGATAAATGTGTGTGTAGCCACTATAGTGCAGTCACCTTACCAACTGAGCTAAAACAGCTACACGATAGAATGAATTCCACGTGGTATATTTAAAGGGAAGTGTCACATACATTAACGTACATAAAGGTATACTAACGTGCATTAACATACGTGACATTTTTGTCTACAGAAATAAAAAAGACAAAGAGAACTTTAATATTAAAAATATATTTATTTATTCGAAACATACAAATATGATCAGCATGGAAGACAATAAGTTCATTCTTTTTCAAATGGTGCGGCAGAAGTACAGTATTTCGAAAATAGCTGTTTCTTATATCCCTCAAATTCAGCACGTATATCTCATAATGTTATAGACCCATTGAAATAGTTGGGTATCCCATCAGTAAATTTGAGTTCAACATTCTCAACACTTATTTGAGGAATAGCACAAGACTTTGGCACTGCGGTTATACAGGTGCTAAGAGAATTGTCTATATCTTCTATGTGAATGCTACAGGTCTGAAGCCAGTTAATGATACTGTATACAGCTTGAACACATGGGCGCCATCTATTTAGTCTCTCTATTGTACTAGTTACTGCCATGTCTAGATTGAATAAGTTATCAACAGTCGAGTGCTGCATGAAAATTCTATGACCCCCAGCACTTTTAATTCTTAGTGTAGCATCATCATACATTGATAGAATAGTCACTGTTAGACTGCTGCAGTACATGTCCTGGTAGGAGTTGGAGTGTATTCAGTAGTCATATGGTTCTTGATGTATGTTTTTAGAAGACGGAGTTCATCCCACTCGCAGTCAGAAAATGTAAGTTTAATATTTTTTGGGTTCATTTTCGAGCACTAACACAGTTGACAGGCTACTGTCATGTGAAACTTCAAAGCCCTACATGAAGACTCTTTGAACCACTAACTGTTAATACACAGCATGAGGCGAACAGTAAAGGCTGTGGTGCTCTGGAGGTCGGTATCTTCTCATCTACACCAGCGCAGTTAGCCTGCTGTTCTTGCACTGATGATTGTACGTGTCTTGGTTGATGATGATCAATGGACGGCATGTAAGAAGGAATCCAGTACTGTGAAGCCCCATCAAGCACAGCAGCCTCTGGCACTGAAGTTAGCACCCCGCTATCCTGCTCCAGCATGCTGAGAAGCTGTACTACAGGATCCTGTGTGGAACAGTCCAAGGTCACCACGTGTGTGGGCCCTGACAGGTTGGAACCTGCCGATGACAGTCACAGGCGTAGCTAGCGGACAAAGAAGGAAATTCATAAGCATAATATGCTGCTGCTACAGAAATAATAATAGTAATAATAGTAGCAATAGTAATAGTAATTTTGCGAAATAGATACTTATCTGCTGCTTCCTCCTATTCTGGTGCTGCTGCTGCTGTGGTGACTGACGCTTCATTTTGACTGACTGACCTGAACAGAGATCAAGCAGCTGCTGAGCCCTCCTTATATACCATCCGCCTATGTCGTCATGATGCCATGTTCATATTGGCTGAATCATGTCATCCCATGACCTATTGAATTGCCAGTTCTCCGGTCTGCTGAATCAGAGGCAGTCGTCTCTTGTGTGCTGGGAGCTTGTATGGTGCTTTTAGAAAAGGCAGACAGTTCCAACAATAGCACATGTTCCCATGAGATGGGTAATGCATCTTTAAAGCGTCTCACTGCAATGCATTTATTTGCAGGACCGTATTCTTCCTCTTTATATGTTCGAGCATAAATGCGCGCTTCCATTCCGTATGTAGGAGGCTATGGGGGCAGTCCTCGACTGTATGCTTACAAACAACATAGCTGTTAAACTCATCCCACTTAAACACCAATAACTCATCGATAATGCACATTCAGTACGGCCATGAAGATGGGGTGTGGAAGGGGGTGAGCAGCTGATATTCAATGGTATAAACGAAGTATACGAATATGCTTAGACTGAAGCGAATTGGCATCAACTGGACGTCTCTTCCATTTTGGGAGAGTGAATGCTTCGCGATGAATATCTCGGCAGTTTGCGCATGCGCATGAGCATGAAGATGTCCTGGAATTTGAATTTCCCACTAATTTTTTTTTCTGGAGGGTTAGGTTAGTAGAGGTAGCCCAATTGACCTATCTTCCCGCCAAAATTCAAACTTCCCACCAAATTCCACCATTTTAGATGATGTCATGCACTGTTGCTAAGTCTACAGGCCGCCATCTAGGATGATGTCATCGCCGCCATCTAGGATGATGTCATCGCCGCCATTTTGAATAAATTTGGCAACAGTGGATTGTGGGACAGAACAAAGCTTGTCCCCCTACTGTTGGTATCCATGTAAATGAGGCAGCTGATATAGCAGCCAATGCTACAGTCTCCCTTCCTCGGGCCGCTGTTCGCATAGTTCCCTTCACTGATCTGCAGAGTGTCTTATGTCGTTGTGTTGCTCTTTTATGGCACGCACATTGGTCTACACTTCCTGATAATAAATTGCGGGACGTGAAACCTCTTCCCTGTGCTCGGACCTTTTACTCCTGAACTTGTCATCGGGAGGAGGTAATTTCAACTAGTTCTGGATAGGGCACTGTCTTTTTAGACATTGACATCTTTTAAGTGGTGATCCTCCCCCGCTTTATCCCCACTGCTCTCAACTGTGGATGGTGAGACACCTTTTTCTTGAGTGCCCCTATTTTACTTCGCGACAAGCCCATCTACAGTTGTCACCTGATATATCTTCCATTTTAGATGATGACATGCGCTCAGCTGATCGCGTCCTCTAGTTTCAGTGTCAATGAGATCATGTCGGTCATTTGAAGCTCTTTGTGGGGAAAACAACCGAGACGTTTTCTAAGCTTTCCTCTGACTTTGTTTCCCCTCTTTTTGAGTTTAGCTCCCATTGCTGCGGATTTCCCATTCGGTTTTTTACCCCTCCCTATCCCACGGACTGGGCGCTAATGATCGTACCAATTTTGCGCCCTAAAACTGTAACAAGAAAAACCGTAAAACGAAAAAAACTCTTCCTTAAAACATCGATTCCCTGTGATAGATGCACAATATAGCTTTGCAGAGGTGTATGGCATCCACTGTTCATATCAGAGCACGGTTTAGAAATTATACTATGACTGCATCAGTCCGATACAAAATGATCGTTAGTAACGGAGAATGCCTCACACAAGGAAACTGAACAATGCATAGCAACGATGTTTGACATGTGAAATGACAAGAAATGCCGTCACTAAATCCGTAAATACAACATCTGTCAAGCAGATGTATGCATGGGGATTCAATATCTCACAAACAACTGCCACTAACATAAAATCAATGTAGTTATGAAACTGAAGACTCGATTTTATGCCAAAGATGCGACATGTTAATGGAGTACCTTGCAAATATCCTCGTTCGACTAGAGGAAAGTGCCGAGACAAGATGGGCATGTTTCATCATCATCGTCGTCATAATCACACACACGAGGTGGAACTCCTCTGATGACAGAGACCTGCTGTTAACGATCGCGAGTAGATAGTGCTCTAAGCCACAGACATAACATGCGGTTGTATATGAGTCGAACACAGGTTATGCCACACAACTGATGCACCCCAACAGAACAACAGAAAAAAATTGTTAAATGATCTGAAGCAAGATCTTCCTCTCTAGAATGCATCTACCATTATATGACACTTCGTTACAACCCCATCTCAACCGATCACTCCATCCACTTTGTCATCCTTCACAGATGGAAATAAGTTTAGCAGCAGATAGTCATCTTTCGTCGAGGAAAACATAAGACAATAGTAAACTCGAGTGTATCACTATTACCTCACTAGAAATACAGTAGAATGTTGCCACGCATCAAATTTTTGTTAGCGGATACCGCAAGGTTGTGATTCACGGAGAGTACACAGAACCACATTTAGTCCAGTTGTGATAAACCTAAAAATTAGACAAATAGGAAAAATCGCTACAAAAGTTTTCATTTGTAGCCCTATCCTAGGTTTTCCCCCTCGGCGGAGTTCTGGAATAGTGGTGGGGGCAAAAATGTACCCTAAAAATGGGTATTTTTTCAGTTTTGTGATATCTCGTAAGTGACCCACATGACCCACAATATCGAAAGCACAATGGAATTAAAAATTGTAGAGCATGAAATTCTGCATTGAATGAGACCATCTGCATACTTTTTTGGCCCCCCGTTTCCATACTACTGCTCTTCAAAATTGGACCAATTTTACATGCTCATGAAAAATTTTCGTTTTAACCTCTATTTTTTGGTAATATCGTTGAAACTAACCCCCCTACAGTAAAGTGGTTCATACAAACGATATTGAGGAATAAATTCTGCGTTTGATGAGACCAAAAGTGAAATAGACCACCCGTTTCTGTACGGCTAAGTTTGTACTTTCATTGCTATTCATGTAAGGTACTTCACATTTACAAAACAAGGTCTCTAGATCAGTTTTATGCAGAAAACTTAAAAATAACATTATCATGAGTAAAGATTGAAAAAAAATTAAAAATCTGTTCTGTTCTGCCTGGCAACCCAGTGTAATAATGAAAAAAGTGTATATTACGTAATTTCTAAGGTAATCGTCCGGAAAGTTACCTTCAAAAAATCATAACCCTACATTTGACCAAATTTGGAGGCAAATACATTTATATAGGTCACATCTGATTTAATTGACAATGCACCATTTGGAAGAGCAGCTTTTGCTTCACTAGAATATTGTGCATAATGTGAGTGTGCAGATACCAGGCGGGAGTATCCTGCATCCACCCACTAGGCGACACAGTTTATTGCTCTCTAGCTTATTGCTCTCTAGTTTATTGCTCTCTAGTTTATTGCTCTCTAGTTTATTGCTCTCTAGTTTATTGCTCTCTAGTTTATTGCTCTCTAGCTTATTGCTCTCTAGCTTATTGCTCTCTAGCTTATTGCTCTCTAGCTTATTGCTCTCTAGCTTATTGCTCTCTAGCTTATTGCTCTCTAGCTTATTGCTCTCTAGCTTATTGCTCTCTAGCTTATTGCTCTCTAGCTTATTGCTCTCTAGCTTATTGCTCTCTAGCTTATTGCTCTCTAGCTTATTGCTCTCTAGCTTATTGCTCTCTAGCTTATTGCTCTCTAGCTTATTGCTCTCTAGCTTATTGCTCTCTAGCTTATTGCTCTCTAGCTTATTGCTCTCTAGCTTATTGCTCTCTAGCTTATTGCTCTCTAGCTTATTGCTCTCTAGCTTATTGCTCTCTAGCTTATTGCTCTCTAGCTTATTGCTCTCTAGCTTATTGCTCTCTAGCTTATTGCTCTCTAGCTTATTGCTCTCTAGCTTATTGCTCTCTAGCTTATTGCTCTCTAGCTTATTGCTCTCTAGCTTATTGCTCTCTAGCTTATTGCTCTCTAGCTTATTGCTCTCTAGCTTATTGCTCTCTAGCTTATTGCTCTCTAGCTTATTGCTCTCTAGCTTATTGCTCTCTAGCTTATTGCTCTCTAGCTTATTGCTCTCTAGCTTATTGCTCTCTAGCTTATTGCTCTCTAGCTTATTGCTCTCTAGCTTATTGCTCTCTAGCTTATTGCTCTCTAGCTTATTGCTCTCTAGCTTATTGCTCTCTAGCTTATTGCTCTCTAGCTTATTGCTCTCTAGCTTATTGCTCTCTAGCTTATTGCTCTCTAGCTTATTGCTCTCTAGCTTATTGCTCTCTAGCTTATTGCTCTCTAGCTTATTGCTCTCTAGCTTATTGCTCTCTAGCTTATTGCTCTCTAGCTTATTGCTCTCTAGCTTATTGCTCTCTAGCTTATTGCTCTCTAGCTTATTGCTCTCTAGCTTATTGCTCTCTAGCTTATTGCTCTCTAGCTTATTGCTCTCTAGCTTATTGCTCATATCTTTTGCAATTTGGCTATCGCACATGTCATCCTCACAAGAATGAGTGACAGTGAGAGAACTGTTCAGTACCTTGAAGAGGCGTCTACCTCATCAAGTTCTTTGGAAGCCCTTGATTATGAAACTTTGCAACACATGTTTGCACAAAAACTTTAAGAGCTGGAGCTAAAGGGTCCCACTGCCAAGTTATGGATTCTCGACTTCATCATGATTACTTTGATGAAGCAGTTCATTCAGGCTGAGAGGAGTGGCGACTGGGAACTGCACCTCACCACTGTTAAGAAAATGTTACCTTATTTTCCTGCCAGTGGACATTTTCTGTATGCTAAATCTGCATGGCTGTATTTACAAGACATGTTGGGCCTTGAAAAGAAAATATCAGAAGACTATACACAGTTTGCACTCAAAGGCTGGTTTACTATCAGAAGGTCTGATAAGTTTTGGAGTGGGATATGGTCTGACATGAGGACTGAGCACACAGTAATGCGCTCGTTGAAAAGTACCGGAGGGCTCAGTCATGGTCGTGGCATTTCAGACAGTACTCTGAGTAGATGGATTCTGACCATACCAACTGTTACTAGTGACCCAGAGGCTTGAAGATTTTTTTTTTTGGGGTGTCACTCACTACCTCAGAGCAACTTGTTGATGCGAGGGATGCTAGAGTTCAGCTTGACAATGCAGACCTTCAGAAATTTATTCAGTGCATTCAGTCACATGATCCTTTTCCTGTTACTAAATCTAATATGTCCATCAGCACAAAAATCGTCGGAGATCACTCAATCAACTGTCACAGAGCCTTTGAAATGGGCAAATCCTCAGTGCTCGCCCTAATCGGTCAAACGTTTGACATCAAGTTTGTCCAAAATAAAAGAGTGATAAGTATACAGGGATTTAAATCTAAGGTGACCATTCATGGGGAGGATGTACTAGTGAACCCTGAGACCATATTCCACCGGATAGCACTTATCAAGAAATATGATGAACAGCTTAAAGAATTCTTCCAATATGAAATGGCACCGTACTTTCTCTGTCTCATTGTCTGTCTGTCTGTCTGTCTCTGTCTCTGTGTCTCTGTCTCTGGTGTGTAAAGCTAGTTCGCGTCCGTAGTAGAATACTACACGTGCACCCTGGGTAACGCTAAATGAACTAGCAAAGTACAGGCGACCAGATAATCTTTAGTTGATCTCCTGGTCACGGCAAATCACGATGAATTCTAGCAAAACGAACCCTTTGACTAGAGAACTCGGATCGCTGATTCGAGTTGCCACCTGAATATCGAAGGCATAAGTAGAGCCAAATGCATGTACTTGCATAAAGTTTTAACAAAGAACGACATTGACGTAGTCGCAATTCAGGAGACCCATACTGAAGATGACGAGCAGCTAAGATCAAGGGGCATAATATCTGGCTATGACCTAATAGGCGCCACACACCACAGACATTATGGCACGGCAACATACGACAGGAGAAATATCGAAGAAGTGGCTCTCATATCAACATCTACCACAAACGAGATTCACGAAGTCGTTATAAAAGTGGGTGAAGTCACAATAAATAATATATAAAAGCCTCCAGGGCAATCGTGGCCCCCCACAAGCCCTTCAAATCCTGCCTCACCCAGCAATATACGTAGGTGACTTTAATAGCCACCATGAACTGTGGAAATATCGAATATCTGACCAAAACAGCGAAGACCTGGTGAAATGGACAGAAGATCATAATACTCAACTAATCTTTGACGCCAAAGACCGAGGTACATTTAAATCAGCCGCTTGGCTGGGACCTGCCCTGACGTCAGTTTTGTTACAACTGACAAGAACAACAAACCCCTGCCGGTCTCTCGCAGGGTACTTGAGGATTTCCCCCACTCTCAGCATCGTCCAGTGCTCTTAGAAATAGGTCTTACTATTCCCCTGATATCCTCTTATCCTCGTCCTAGATGGAACTTTGGGAGGGCAGATTGGGCTGCTTTCTCGGAGAAACTTGATAAATGCCTTGGATGGATACCCCCAACGTATAAGAACTACGAAAGATTTGTTGGAGCCGTCATCAGCTCAGCTAAAGTTAGTATGCCCAGAGGATTCAAAAACGAATATGTGCCAGGATGGAGCGAGGAAAGTGAACGGCTTTATAGACAGTTTCTGGACAATGGGGATAAAGAAACTGCAGACGATCTATTACATAGCCTAGACGCGGCCAGGCGTGCTAAGTGGATGGAGACCGTGGAACAAATGGATTTTACAAGATCAAGCAGAAGGGCGTGGTCTTTGCTTGGGAGACTTGGAGGTGGAGGTAAAAGTCTGCGAATGACCAGCGCTATGTCCCCAAATACAGTTGCGGTTCACATCAGCAAGACGTCCAGGGCCCCAAAGGAACGAGCCCATACTATAAAAATTAAAAAGGAGCTTAAAGAGTTAAAATCGACAGCAGAGAACAATACATCTTATTCCCAACCCTTTTCAGTCGAAGAGTTAAATATGGCCCTGAACGATATAAAACCAGGAAAGGCCCCAGGGTTTGATGGGATTCACCCAGAATTTCTGCTCCACTGTGGTAAATTTGCGAGATTATGGCTTGCGCGATTCTTCTCTAACGTGTTGCAAACTGGAAAAATTCCGCACACTCTCAAAAAGGCTAAAATTGTGCCATATTAAAACCGGGCAACCGAGTGACCAACCTCAGAGCTACCGCCCAATCGCCTTACTCAGCATGATCTATAAATTACTGGAGAGACTTATGTAAAACAGAATGAGCGAAGTCATCCTGGAGGCTGTACCGGTAGAACAGGCGGGCTTCCGGCCGAAAAGAAGCTGCACGGATCAGGTCCTCGCTTTAACAACCTACATCGAGGCGGCCTTCCAAAGACAGCAAAAAACATCAGTGGTATTTGTCGACCTGACGGCGGCGTTCGACACTGTCTGGAGACAGGGCCTGATTTATAAGCTCCTCCGCATCGTGCCATGTCTAAAAACGGCTAACTTTATCAACGAAATGCTCTGCAATAGACCATTCCAGGTTGTCATCGGTAACAACAGAAGTAAATTCATGAAACTTAATAATGGCCTGCCCCAAGGTTCAGTACTGGCTCCACTGCTTTTCAGCATGTATATAGCCGATATGCCTAGGACGAGATCCAAAATGTTCGGATATGCGGACGACTGGGCCTTGGCCACACAACACAGAGTGATGGAGGAAACTGAGACCACACTATCCAGCGATTTGACCACTCTAGGAAAATACTTCCGTGGCTGGAGGCTCCAACCCAACCCATCCAAAACAGAGGCCACTTGTTTCCACCTGAATAACAAATTAGCAAACAAAGAGCTCAAGATCCGCTTTGATGGCGGCATTCTTCCATATAATAGGGCGTGACACTCGATAGAACATTGAGCTATAAACAACACCTTGTAAACACTGCTGAAAAAGTCAGAACTAGAAACAACATTGTCCAAAAGCTTTGTGGCACTAGTTGGGGGTCCACTGCCTCCGTTCTGCGTAGCTCTGCACTAGGACTTGTCTATTCTGTAGCAGAGTACTGTTCCCCAATATGGTTAAATAGTGCTCACATCAAGAAGGTGGATGCAGTCTTGAACCAAACGATGAGGATTATCTCTGGAACGATCAGGTCAACTCCTGTCCAATGGCTGCCTGTATTGAGCCATATCCCGCCGCCACATTTGCGCAGAGAACACGCACTTGTCAGGGAGTGTCGAAAAATCCAAAATAGCCCAGATCTTCCTATCCACACCCTGAGTAATGGAATTGAGCAAAATAGATTGAAATCCAGACACCCCCTCTCGCAAGTGGCAAAGATCTGGTAAAGAACGCTTTTATTCTTGAGGACCGCTGGAGAGAAGAATGGGAGGAAAAGACACCGCCTCAGGTTAACACCTTATTGGGAACATCTAACAGACCTCGGGGCTTTGATTTGCCCCGCAAAATCTGGTCTACCCTTAACAGGATCAGGACGAGCCACGGCCGTTGTGCGGACTCCTTGTACAAATGGAGCATAGTGCCATCACCACAGTGCGACTGCGGCGCTGACATGCAGACAATTCACCATATCGTGGTAGAGTGCCCTCTGAGGGCCTACCCTGGGCCAACAAGGGACTTCATGGATGCGACTAACAGTGCAATCGATTATATTTCTAACCTAGATGTTTGTTTGTGATATTGTAACTGTTTTGTGTGTTATGTACTTTTAGATTTTTCATACGTGATTTGTACTTGCCGTACGCTAAATAAATAAGTGTCTCTGTCTGTCTGTCTGTCTGTCTGTCTGTCTCTGTCTCTGTGAAACACTTCAGTTAATGCTAACCAAATACGTTGAATACTTAAGAAGACACTACAGCGGAAGTGCGACAAGTGTGGTGGCTACCCAAAAGACCTGCCCACCAAGAGCATCAAATATGCTGAGCACCTCCGCCGAAGCAAAAGACACGCTACTACTGAGGTCAAATTTACCTAATTTACCAAGTTAATGATGGTGACGATGACTGAGGAGCAATTACTTTCCAGAAATAAAGCGCGTATCATTAGCTTGCTTATTTCGAGGCTTGAAGATGAAGGCTTCTCAGTAAGGCAAGCTACTGAAGACGCAGACCACCTAACTGTTGCCACAGCGCTTGAGGTATCACAGGAACATGAGAAGGTTGTGATTGTTGGTGAGGATACGGACCTTCTCATCGTGCCAAATGCCCTAGCCACACCATCAGCGAATATATATTTCTTGAAACCTGGGAGAGGAAAGACCTCATCAAAAGTATTTGATTCCAGCTGCTTCAAACTGGCAAACATCAGGTCACTCATATTTCTTTACGCCATAAGTGGATGTGACACAACTTCAGCACTCTTCGGTCAGGGCAAGAAGAAAGTTGTCAAAAATAAATGTCTTCTGGAAGGTATCAAATCTTTCTTAGAGCATGACACTCAAGCTGAAGCTACTGTCGAAGCTGGCCTCCGATTTTTAACAACCCTCTACGGAGGTACGGCAGGAGACACTTCAGACAACTTGCGATTCGACCTGTTTTCCAAAGTGATTGTGAAATTCAGATTCACCCTAGCATCCCTGCCACCAACGTCGGAAGCAGCTCGCCAGCATTACTTAAGGACCTACTTAAAAGTACAAATGTGGATAGGACAGCAGATGGATCCGCTCCTCTGGGGATGGCAGGCTTCAGAGTTTGGTCTTGGCCCCATTCCTACCTCCAAAGAACCAGCTCCACAGTCTCTACTCTCAACAATTTCCTGCAAATGCAACAAGGGCTCTGCAGGTAGTTGTGGGTGTCGGAAGCTGGTATTAAGTGCTCATTAATTTGTGTAAACAGCAAAGGGAACTCATGCACTAGCTCCCTCCAACCAGATGAAACCGACTAACAAGATGTTAACGAAGACCTGGATTGTATATATGAGGTGACGAAAATTACTGACTTTGAGGAGCCGAGTGACGGGGCATCTGACTCGGAAAATTCAGACTTTGAGGAGCTGAGTGGTGCAATGACAGTCAAACGTTGACGTATGTGAAATTTGTGTACATACCCACTTTTACCCTTTTCATCTCATACATTTATGTAAAATTGTGTAATTGCGAAATATAATAACCACTACTTAATTTCAAGGAGTGTCTGTCTCTTCCTGCGTCCTTCATACTAGTTGAATGGGTATCACTATACTATATTGAGGGTTATGAACGGAGATCACGCATCTGACAAAAGGCAAATTTCACGACGGAGCTGAAAAACATAACTTTTAATAAAAATTTTGACTGTATTGATTTTTTATTTAAAGAACAATCACTTACTACTCACAGGTTGTGCATTGTCTTTTTTGCATCATTTTGTTATAACATACATTTTTCCACTTAAGAGTTTCAGTCAGGACTTTCTCTGACATCTGTCAGATACGAGGTCTAATTTTTTTTGCCCTCGATATATGAAACACTTTTTAATATTTTCCAAATTTTACAAAATTTTAATATTTTATTCTATTATTGTATTAAATAAGTACAAGACAATGGGTTGCTATAGTTCTGTGTTTAAAAGAGTGTAGATAAGAATTACTGAAGATCTACATTTGAAATTGATGAGAGATGGTCCAAATGTAATGAGGAGCAGTACACAAATGGGTGATTCAATAAATTCACTTTTGGTTTCATCGAATGCCAAATTTATCTCTCCATATCTTTTTTATGAACGACATTATTGATAGGTGGCTTAGTTTCAACGATATTACCAAAAAACAGAGGTTAAAACGAAAATTTTTTATGAACATGTGAAATTTGTCCAATTTTGAAGAGCACTAAAATGGAAACGGGTGGTCTAAAAAATATGCGGATGGTCTCATTCAATGCAGAATTTCATGCTCTACAATTTGTAATTGCACTATGTTTTCGATTTGTGAGTCATTTACTAGATAATCACAAACCGAAAAAATGTCTTTCTCGGGTACGTATTTGCCCCCAGCACTTTTCCACAACTGTGCCGCGGGGGAAAAGCTAGGATAGTCATACTGGGACACAAACGAAGCCACTAAAACAATAAAATCTTTTGTAGCAATTATTTCCGGTTGGAATGCTAGTTCTGCTGGACTAACTGTAAATACTGTTAGAGTGAGTGTGGCAACGGCGCAGTGCCATATCACGCGAATGAACGCCACAACAGACAAAAAAATATACACCAACCGTTGCATGCAGACGACCAACATCGTAACCAAAGTATTGGACGTTGATTTACTCCAGGGTATAATTGCTCTCGGAACTGAATTCATAGGTGGCAATCACATGTTAGGAAACCGTCGCTGAATAACTGCAGAAATAATGGACGCAGTATGTCGGCACAAAACACGGGGCCTGCGCCTAACTGGACGCCACCCCCGCAAAATCATACCGTGAGCACTTTAGAGGTGTCCCAGGAATGGTCCTCAAGCAACGCCGGCGGGTCGTACTAAAACCGCCCCATCGTACTCACTGCGACGGTCTGAAAAGGGGGGAGTGGAAGTGATAGACGGCATGAAGAGCAGTGGCAGCTGTTGGGTAAGAGTACATGAATACCGTAACTTCTGACACCTTGCAGTTTTATTGGTTATTTTTCTTTGAACGCTTTAAACATAATGTAGATGGGGTAACCCGAAATAAATGGCACCTACCGCGCTGCGCTACATTGTTCCCCTGACTCAGTGAAACTGAAACTTTGGATCACGATAACGGGCGCACATTCACGGGCCAAATACACACGGATTTGATAAGCAATGTGCACGGTTCACAGCACTCGACTAAAAGTTTACATCAATGCCACCAGGTGACGGCGCACTGCAGCAGTCGTTTGCGTGGCATAAATCCCACTAGGCAGTTAGCACACTGCACAGATACGCCAATTCACTCGCCATATGGTAACATTAGATCGGATATTAGTTTATTTTATAGATATACTGACAAAAACACCTATTTTGTGAGATTCTGAATGAGATATAGTACAATAAGTTTTGGATTTTATCCAACAGTAATCCATTTGAGGCACTCAGAACCATAAAGCACATGATTGTCAATTGTGAGAGTGGAGCATTTATTCAATGCTTCTGAAGTCTGTTGACCTTACGGTGAGTCATGTTCATCGGCACTGTAGGCCCACTTTACATGTATATCTGAACATTCAAGAAAGCTGTCTCACTGATTTCTCTAATATTCACATAAATTTAGGGGTCAAGGACAGTGTGCTTTTGGCCCTCGTGGCTCTCAGCGCCTCATTCGTGTTCTGGTCAAGTGACCTCGTTAGTAGATGGCACTATTTGAGTATAATAATTTCCATGAAAGGCAATGTGTGTTTGGAGTTGGCTGTTTACTGCGCAAGAATCGGCTTTCTTGTGCAGTGTCAACATGGGTTCTGTTGAACTTGTCGTAATGAGCGTACAGCATTGTGAGCCGGGAGTCCCCCATTCGTGAAGTTCGGCAGCCGAGGGCGAGTACTTACTGCATTCGACGCCACACTGGGCGACTTGCGCGTCGGAGATGGGGATGAAATGATAACACAGTACCCAGTCCCTAAATGGAGGAAAATCTTCTGCTCCAGCTGGGAACCCAACCCGGGCCCCTTGCACCTGTATTAAGCGCTAACAGAAAATAGTCACCAGGAAAAGTTAGCCGCAAAGGAAGCAGGGCCTCTCAGAACACATCTGTTGTCTGAGAAAGTGAGGAAATCAAATAAGCGTGACTAGAAGAGAACAGTTAACAAAGAAGTGTATAATAAGCGTACGTTGTGTGGGGTCAACGTAATAATTCCAGATTATCGGCCTGGAAGTCAATTCATTAACTAATACATGAATTGTACATACATGATCTTGTACATTTTTCCGAAAAACTAAGAACGGCGCGAAAACTGCCATCAACTGCACTAAATTATGTACAAAACAACAAAATTCCACATACACAACCTTTTTCAGACAAGTTGAGAATATTATTGTTTCTTTTTCTCAGACGTTATGTCTGGTCAAAAATGCAAAGTGACATGGACCTTGATCAAGTGTGACTTCCTTTTAACTGTACGGTATATGTTCTATTGCATTTAGGAACTTTCGGGTAATTGAACATGTATCAATAATTACGGATTTCTGTAGTTGTATATATAAGTTTGGATGTAGCTGTATTGCGGTGATGTACTGGTGGATATTGTGAGGTATGACTCCTGTAGTTGATAGTATAATTGGTATAATGTCAACTTTGACTTGATGCCACATGTCCTTGACTTCCTCAGCCAGTTGGATGTATTTTTCAATTTTTTCTCCTGTTTTCTTCTGTATATTTGTTGTATTGGGTATGGATCTTTCGATTAGTTGTGTTGATTTCTTCTTTTTATTGGTGAGTATGATGTCAGGTTTGTTATGTGGTATTGTTTGTTTTATCTGTTATAATGGTTCTGTTCCAGTATAATTCGTATTCATCATTCTCCAGTACATTTTGTGCTGCATACTTGTATGTGGGAACGTGTTGTTTTATTAGTTTATGTTGTATGGCAAGTTGTTGATGTATTATTTTTGCTACATTGTCATGTCTTCTGGTGTATTCTGTATTTGCTAGTATTGTCCATCCGCTTGTGATGTGATCTACTGTCTCTATTTGTTGTTTGCAAAGTCTGCATTTATCTGTTGTGGTGTTGGGATCTTTAATAATATGCTTGCTGAAATATCTGGTGTTTATTGCTTGATCCTGTATTGCAATCATGAATCCTTCCGTCTCACTGTATATATTGCCTTTTCTTAGCCATGTGTTGGATGCGTCTTGATCTACGTGTGGCTGTGTTAGATGATACGGGTGCTTGCCATGTAGTATTTTCTTTTTCCGATTTACATTCTTCGTATCTGTTGATGTTATGTGATCTAAAGGGTTGTAGGAGTGGATATGAAATTGCAATGGTGTAGCCGATGTATTTATATGAGTGATTGCTTTGTGTATTTTGCTAGTTTCTGCTCGTTCTAGAAAGAATTTTCTTAAATTGTCTACATGACCATAATGTAGGTTTTTTATGTCGATCAATCCCCTACCTCCTTCCTTTCTGCTTAATGTGAATCTTTCTGTTGCTGAATGTATGTGGTGTATTCTATATTTGTGGCATTGTGATAGTGTAATTGTATTGAGTGCTTCTAGGTCTGTGTTACTCAATTTCACTATTCCAAATGAGTAGGTCAATATTGGTATAGCATAATTATTTATAGCTTTTGTCTTGTTTCTTGCTGTCAGTTCTGTTTTCAGTATTTTTGTTAGTCTTTCTCTATAATTTTCTTTTAGTTTTTCTTTAATATTTGTATTATCTATTCCTATTTTTTGTCTGTATCCTACATATTTATAGGCATCTGTTTTTTCCATCGCTTCTACGCAGTCGCTGTGGTTATCCAATATGTAAACTTCCTGTTTAGTGTGTTTTCCCTTGACTATGCTATTTTTCTTACATTTGTCTGTTCCAAAAGCCATATTTATATCACTGCTGAATACTTCTGTTACCTTTAGTAATTGGTTGAGTTGTTGATTTGTTGCTGCCAGTAGTTTTAGATCATCCATGTATAGCAAATGTGTGATTTTGTGTGGGTATGTTCCAGTAATATTTTACCCATAATTTGTATTATTTAGCATGTTTGATAGTGGGTTCAGAGCAAGGCAGAACCAGAGAGGACTTAATGAGTCTCCTTGGAATATTCCACGATTAATCTGTATTGGCTGTGATGTGATATTATTTGAATTTGTTTGGATATTAAGTGTGGTTTTCCAATTTTTCATTACTATGTTTAGGAACTGTATCAATTTAGGATCTACTTTGTATATTTTCAACCTTTGTTTAGTTTTAGCTTGATATGTCACCTCTACATCTATTATCAGTTGCTCTTTACATCCTCGTGCTCCTTTGCAACAGTTCTTCATTTATAATTTTGTTCTGCGTTGTATGTGTCATTAATTTCTGTATAATGACTGAAGTTAATATTTTGTATATTGTTGGTAGGCATGTTAGGGGGCGATATTTTGCTAGGTTTGCTGTCTGCTTGATCTTTAGGTTTCAGATAAGTTATTCCATGTGTAAGTGTATTAGGGAATGTGTATGGGTCTGCAATGTAACTGTTAAATAATTTAGTTAGATGTGAATGTGTTGAGGTGAACTTCTTTAGCTAGAAATTTGCTATTTTATCTTTTCCAGGGGCTTTCCAATTGAGAGTAGAATTAATTACTTGGGTGACTTCATGTTGCAAAATTATCACTTCAGGCATTTGTGGTATCATCTTGTATGTGTCTGTTTCTGCTTGTATCCACCATGCATGCCTGTTCTGTTGTACCGGGTTTGACCATATGTTGCTCCAGAAGTGTTCCATATCTGTTGTGTTTGGTGGATTGTCTATTCTAATGTGTGTGTTATCTGCTGTCTGGTAAAATTTCTTTTGGTTTGTGTTGAATGTTTGGTTTTGTTTCCTTCTATTTTCACTTTTTGTGTATCTCCTAAGTCGTTTGGCCAATGCTTGTAATTTCTACTTCTTTTCATCTAATTGCTCTATCGCTTCTTGTTGTTCGATTTTACCTAACCTTTTTCGTTTTTTTTCTGCCGTTTCATTTCTTATAAATTGTGTTAGCTGTCCGATGTCTTTTCTTAGTTCTTCTATTCTGATCTGTAGCCTGTGTTGCCATGCTGGTTTTGTGGGTTTCTTCTGTGTGTTGGTTCGTTCTGATCTGTGCCTAGTGTGTATATTTAGTGTAGTGAGTGTTCCTATATAAACCAGTAGATGTAACTCTTCCATAGTTGTGTTTTCATTTATTTTGTTGTGTATGATTGTGTTGACAGTTTTTATTGTTGTTTCGGCATGTGGGTTATTTGGCGGTCTATGCAAGAATGGTCTAATGTCTGTATTTGTGTCTTTGTATTCTATATATGTCAGCTGAAATTTTTCTTCTATATCTAACATGTGTGTTACTTTGTGTTCAATTTGTGCTTGTTCTGGTGGCTGTCTTAAGATTTCTTTTTCCTCTGATTGTTTAATTGATGCGTGTTGTTCTTTGTTTGTTTGCTCTGGGATGTTTGACTCCATAACTGTATTTTCTTCTTCTTCTGATTGCACATTATTTTGTTCCAGTATTTGTTGTACTTGTTGTTTGATGTTTTCTAATTCTGACTGGGGTATCCTGTTATTTTTTATTATTACACGGATCTGATCAGCTAGTCGTTGTTCTGTTAAAAATTTTAATTCTGGGTATCTGGTAATAAATGTTGTGTATACTTGTGATCTGTATCCAGTTGTGTTGGTTCCTAGGTTTGTTGCTTGGTAATAACAGAACATGTGTCGATTAACTTCATCTGAACACCTCATCCTCTGTCTTTGTTTTCCTTCTAGAGTGGTTTCAGGAAGCATATCCTGCAAAACACCTCTATTTGGATTTAAATCATTTTACAGTTGGCTAGCAGTGTCGTTACCATTGTGGGCGGGCATAGGGTTCAAGCGTCGTCCCCGACCATGACGGCGCTTGTCCGAGGCTTCTTTAGTTCTGTCCTGAACCAACTAATCACACTAAAAGGGGGGTTAGCCCTATTAGTGGTTTGTTCTTTTCGTCGCCTTTTACGACTGGCAGAACATACCGGAGGCCTATTCTTTTCCCGGGCCCCCATTATTATTATTATTATTATTATTATTATTATTGACAGCAGTGGAAGTTGTACAAATATCTTGATAAGCATAACTGCTTTACAGTTGATGCTATTAGTTTCGCACTCACATATTTATCTGAATTTAAAAATTTGTAAACACCGAGAATATATACCTACGAGCAAACCTGATAAAAAGATTCATATGCTACGATATAATGAGGATACAGATATTCGATAAGAGCTCTGAGGACATTTTAAATCGTGCATGAAACTTAAAGAACTAGTTCAGGCAGCAGTGAATGCTGTAGTGGATAGCATACCCACGACAGTTGTACTGGGCAGAGGAGCACGTGTTAACGTCCGTGACGTGAAATTTTCAAAAGTGTAACTAGTAAAACTCGTGTACTGATGATGCCATTCCAAAACTGTGTAGTCTTCGGTGCTACTGGCGCAAAGGGACAATCAGTTAGGTAGTTAGGTGACTGTGGAATGTGAGGTCCGAACAGTAGTATCATCTGCATGATAATGTGCACATCATTTCCATAATAGTCATAGTTGCATATTTGCTTGGAAGTAAGGCGCTGCACGAATTTCAAAAAAGTTTGCATTGAAAAACACGAGTTGCTATGATGTTACGTTCGGTGCATACTACATTATATTATAGTGATGTATTAAATTTAGCTAACATACCGAATTTTTCTTTAGACTTAGGGACTTTGTGTCTGTCATCGATCTCGAAAAAACTGCTCTGACTTATCAATGAAGCCACAGTGTAATATCTACATCATCTCTTATATTTCCTCAACTGTTTGAGATATCGAAATGAGATTTTGGCAAATGATAAAACGAAAAGAGGAGACTATTTTTCCTTATGTTTATTATGCAGAACTTCTTCATTTACCGTGTTATTCCACTAACTACAGACTTTTTTTGAAGAAAGAACTTGCTATAGGTTTCGGAACAACATAAGTAAAGACATTATACGTTTATTTTTATACCGCGGATGTGCTTTTTCATAAGCTACCGATCTTACTCTTTCCCCAGTTCCTTACTTAAACTTCATAAGCCACTGTTTCGGAATTGTCTCTGCACAACAGGTTTGTGAGGTGAAACTGTAAACTCTTGTGTTCTGGCAAAAGAAGCAAGTTTTAACAGGGCAACAAGTTAAAAGTGCAGGTTTTATTAAAATTCGGCACTCATGATGCTTCTCTGAAAATTACAAATGGTTAATAAACCAGGCGAAAACCAATTCAGCGGAATTCTTTTTTGATATTAACGAAAGCAGAGGTGGCAGAACTTTTCGAATGGTCACCATACAAGTGAGGGCTCCACTTAATACTAAACGAAAATTTTGAGCGTACGCTTCAGTTTAGAACGCACTACACCTCCAGCGCTCTAAAGTTCCTCTACAGGGAGTGCCCGTAACCCCCCCCCCCCCCCCGCCCCACCACCACCACCACCACCACCACTCTCCCCAGACGTGCCCAGCCGTTCGCGCAGCGTTATTCGGCCCGGGCTCAACGTTTCTCACTGTCAAGAATTTGTCTGTTTCCTGTCTGGTAGGCATGGGATTTCTGCGAAGAGGGGACGCAAAGATCGACCTTCTGAACGGAACAAGTTGTAAGTTTCTTAAGGAAAACAGCATGTCATGGTAGGTATTGCGAAAAAGTAAAGGTCAAAGTCTCAAATCGATAAAAACTAAGGTTCTGTACACTAGCGGTGGGCAGTACTGTGTTCATAATGCACTAGAATGTCAGAATACAGAAGATGCCATGGATATTTTATCCCATATTCAAACGAAAATGGGCGAATCAGAGCATTTATCAGAAAAAAGGCTGAACTGATTTGCTTAATAAATATTAAAATGTCTTATCACATAAGTCTGGCATCATCAAGGGGTACGAATATCATGCGCAGGTAGTCCCTTATCAGATGTGTTATAGGCGCAAACTAAATTGACACCGCGCACAGTGGCAACTGTAAATGGGAAATGCCTTCAGGTCACTCACACCAGTCACTGCGCCGACTACCAACTTCGTCTGCACATACAGAACTGTCATGTGACCTGTTGCTTTCCCTGGGCCTGAGAAGTGGCGGTGCCAAAATGCACGTAGAATATCTAGTATTTCTACTTAATTTAGCTTCATATATAGTATTAATAGTTATGATGGCATTTTGTAGTCAGTCAGTCCGGCGAATTTCTCTTCTAAAAATGAAAAAAACCTGTGTAATTTTAAAGCATGATTCTTCAAAGTTTAGTAAACTTCTTGTAATTATAGATGGTAAATATTTCTGTTTAATTCGTGACAGTCTGACAGATCATCAGCTGTACTAATCTCATGGACTATGTACATATGCAAATATATTTGTATAACAACTGATGAAGATTTGGACACAAGCTTTGAAGCAGTAGAAGTCAGCTTTGTTTCATAGACTAACCACAGTGGCGTGTAAAGCTAGCAATTTGAAATATGTCCTGAACAGTACAATAGTTAATTCAAAATAATTTGGGAAAGTACTAATTTATGACAGAGATAGATGGTATGGGAATGAATATTAAAATGTGCATTATAAAATCACACTTTTACTGGAAGCACAGCCAGTATGGGTACAATATACTAGCAAGCAAGAGAAATAAAAAATCGTTAGCTTTGCAAGCAAGGCACAAACCTGTAAATATGTATGGCTTATATTTAGCTTATTTTTACAAACGTAGTTGTTAAGTTTTGGCAGGAACCAGTAATTAAGTATTTTTCTAGTGAATTTTTCTGCATAAATAAAGCAAGCCGATAGTACTAATAGAAAAATGTAGGAAATGAATTGCTTATTGAATCTTGTCAATCTCGTAGTTACACAAAATTTCTCTAGTTGTGTATGCTTGGATCCCCATGTTTGATTCGCGTACGCGGCGGACGGTTTGTTTACCCAATTTGTGCTCTGGTAATTTTCGCTTATTTCGTAGACACCGTAATTTCTGTGCAAGTAAAGGTCGTATAGTGGTGCCCTGTACGAAAAGAAACACGTTTTTATTTTATGAGATATTTCACATGTAAACATCAATCCACTAAACCAAGTAACTAAGTACATGACCGAATACTATAAGAATATAGAAATCTCGTTACATAGCTCCATTGCTAAAATCACAAAAGAGAGATATTATTATACAAATAATTGTAGTGTTGCATTAAGCTTCACGTTGCGTGAGAACAAAATACTTGCACAGCAACTATTTGATTGTCAACGTACACAGAAGATCCTGAGAAGAGACACAATGATTCTGTATATAATGCAGTTTAAAACCCACTTTGGAACTCAGCACACTTATTTAAGTGATACTGAAAAGCTACGCAAGCATAAGCAAATAAAACATGTGAAAGCCCATAGTAGTACGTGAATCTGTACTCACCTCTGCTGCGTCGGATTATGGAAGTAATCGGATGAAGTATGCACGAACGCTTTTAACCAAGTGTGTCTTCATAACAGCCCACACCATATAAAACATCGCTTTATTTAAGGCAATCGGTTCCGACGGACATTGCTATCGTTTTCAGGTCTGCATGAAAGATCATATACATGGAAAGTGTCTCATAATATGATTTAAGAGACAACATTTGTGATAAACGTTTGTGTTTGGCATTACATAAACGGGAGTGGAACTGTAAATTTACATATCTTAAATTTTTTTGTTTTGAAACTTGCTTATTTTATGTTGCGTGTCACGCGAAGGAGTCATGTTTATAAAAATCAGCACATTATAAAAGGCTTGCCATAACTAAAATATTTTTAAAAAAACATAGAGCATCTTTAACAAATGGCCATGTTGCCATTACTTATATACATATATATATAAGTAATGGCAACATGGCCATTTTCACTGTTTAGATTACGTCAAGCTTACTTAAATAATGAGCTGATGTGTTCTGCGTTCATGTGATCTAACAAATATATTAGATCACATGAACGCAGAACACAGCAGCACATTATTTAAGTAAGCTTGACGTAATCTAAACAGCGAAAATCCGCTTGAAACGGCGTATAATGTACACCTGACCGGTAACATTGCAAAAGATAACATTTGTAAAGCGTCCTACAATCGCTAGGTGGCTCTTACATCAGCACCGTGTAAGAGACTGTAAATAATATTCTTTTCTCTTTTAGATTTAACTACTTTAATGAGTGACCTTTAAGAATAATAACAATTATAAAACTGCACTTTACTTACAACTGAATCACATTTTTATTCATATTTTCCAATTCGCATGTTATTACCACTGCATGCATAATAGAAAAATTAAGGTATTTACTTTGCAACAGTTTACTTCATTTTTGTTGTTGTCGCGCATCCATACCGCAAAGCAACAGTCGCGAAAGCGCACAGGTCCATTGCTGCAGGTGATGGTGAGGGAGTGGGGCGAGAGTGAGTTTGGTAGGATATATCCTGAACAATGATAGAGTAGCACTTGCAGTGCATAGTTTCAGTAAATACCCTCAAACTACAAAATATGTACAAATCTTTCCAACTAGTTTATTGTGACCTTGAGGTATAATTATTCACATACAGCTATGTGTAAAAGCGTAGAATGCTAATATTGTGAGCCTGGTGAGACTAGAAACAACCACAGTTCAAGCATGCCACATAGATAATCGTCCTTTAGATGGAAGAGTTTTTCTTCACAAAAGTTGCTATAGACAGGCGCCAGTGGTACTTTGCTATGTGGGGCTGTGCATACTTAGGTGTTGTACTGCAATGTAGGAAAATGTATATGGATATGTATGACAGAGAAATTATCACATAAACAGCAGTATGTGATCAACCATGACAAAAACTAATAGTACCTGTTATTTATGTTATGCAGGTAGCAACATGGCTGCTTTTCTATTTCTGTGTTTGGAGTACAATATTTCTAAGAATAATGATCTTAGCATAGTGACAACTTGGGGTGCATATCATTTCTGCAGAGGGTAACTGCAGATGTGTAATTAAAGGTATAACTAAAAAGTGCCATTATATTTGTGCAAAAAGTCTCATACATTAAAAACATAAGATTACACTCATTTAAGATAAAGAGTCTTGGTAGATCTTTACATTGTGAGATATGTGGTGTACTCATAATATCAATGTACATATAGTAACATTATGGATACTAGGAGATGGTGTAATCTAACAGCTGACATAGCTTTCTCCCTATGTGCAGTCAAATTTTTTTTTAATTTTTTTAGAACATGGCAAATTACTGACATAAATATACAATAATAACACCTTACGTTATGGGACACTTCCTTACATCCCGCTGTTGCAAATGGATGTTACACCACGAGACGTACACAAATTTGAATACAGCGAATACAGAGAACAAAATTGTGCTGATGGAGGTTTGAACACAGTCCAACCCTTGAACACTTAACCACGACGCCGCAGCTATAAATATTCGCTGAATATTGGACTTGTTAAGCTTGGACAGCTCATTGTTTCTACTTTGCTTTTTCTTAACTGTTCAGTATTCCTTCTTCTTATTTTCATGCTTGATCTGGCTTCAGATTTTGACGGACTTTTCACTGGACCATCTTATCACTAAAACTGAGGGGGTGTCAGAGGGAGTTTCCGTTTTTAGATGAAGCTAGTACATAGGCTAAAAATTATTTCGATATATCTTGCTTCTCACTGGTTCACACAGTAGTATGATTTTACAGCAATTGTAAATTAGTTACATAGATGACTTCAAGATGTAACATATTTGTAAGGAGAGACCATATCAAAGAAATTCGTGTGAAACTATTACTGAACGTAATAGTGCGTTGTGGTGGGTGGTGGACAAAAACCACAAATAACATTTCAAGGTAGGCTAAAAATGTGAAAGTGCAACATATTTTATAGGCGCCAGAAGTATTTAATATTTTTAGATATGTTATATATAGTTTAAGTAGTAAGCAACATACAGCATGCCTGTATTACAGCATAGTTTTAAAAGTCTGTACTTACGTTATACTATGTTTCTGTGTGCCACGTGACATGAATAAAATAAAAGATAAGGGTTTTTCCAACATATGGAAGATGGTAGAGCAATCATTATCGAAAGTGCTGACAAATATTATCATATAATGTAAAGTCGCTTTCAGGCTAGTCATTTATATCATACTCTGTTACTAATGTCTCATATAAGAAAAGGCATAAAACTGCTGGTGTTAATGGGAAGTATTAGAATACATGATTATACAGGATGAAGAAATTGTTAACTACAAATTCGAACTGCTCATTAAGAACATCACTTGCTTGTCTTTTTCCTCGGCTATATACTTGTAATTTTAAAAGAATTAATTTTCGCGCTTTAGGGGAATAGCGTAAAATTTTCATGTCATTCTCTATATTATCTATACTGGGCTTGGACTCTCTTACGCGCTCACTGAAGCTGGTGGTATTATGATTTCCACTATGCTCCGCAAACCTGTGTAAAATATCAAAGACACAAAATCTTTTGCATTTACCACATTTTAATTTATAGCCACCTATGCAGTTATACTTATTCTCATGGTCTTCTATTTTATGTCTAAGTTTGACTCCTAATTTGTTGAGGTGTTGATTTTTATCCACATAACAACTTGGCGTAAGGTCCAACGTAAAATGAAAACGTTGCACAACAATAAGAGTTTTAGGTATGTAAATGTACAGTTCAACTTCTGTTTTCTGTAATGCCAAACTAAATCTTTTATGTCAAATATTACGTCTCAACTCATGTTATGAGACATATTCCATGTATGTGTACTTTCTTACAGACCTGAAGATGACAGCAAGTCTGTCGAAACTGGTCGTCGTAAATAAAGAAGTGTTTTATGAGATCTAGGATGTTGTATGCTTTTAGCAAGTATAACAGTCACTCCTTCAGGATTCTCAAAGCAGGAAAATTCAATCAAGTTATGCCCCATCACGTACTGTAGGAACCCTATATATTACAGGATACGAAACAGAAAATAAAGGAGTGTATCCTACACATTATTTTTAACAAGGTATGTACTAAACGCAACTTAACGACGAATTAAACAAGAATTTACCTTAAAAGTACGTTTCACACTGCAGGAAAGGTGAAAAGTAAATTAGAATTAATTTGGGTCAGATTGCTAAAAACAAATCTCCACAAAAATCGTCTTCTGACTGTAGAAGTAACTAGAACAGAAAATAGTTTCAAAACCATGTTACCGAGAAACAGTTTAAAGGAGTCCCACGAATAATGCAGAATAAAATTAAACAGTTATCTGATCACATTACTGCCACGCATAACAAAAGTTTAGAACGGCTTTTACCTACTCTACCAAAGCATTATGATGCTCAAATAGGAACCTTTCCAACATTTGCAAGTAGAAAAGAAATATTAAAGTCAGTGGATTTTACAGACACCGAAAAAATCGTTTCAGAGAAAGTTTTTCAACACAGATTATAGAATCAATGGCAAAGCAAATGAAAGAAGTAATAGCTGACAAAAATACCACTTAAACTGTGCTGGATAGAAAAAAGAGGTTATTACCACATCTATAAAAAGAGCACAACCATTAAATAACGAAAAAATTATAGCTCGCTAAAAACACTCGATATTTAATTTTAAAAATAATAAAAAACTAAATGATACCTACATATCCACATACCTCTCCAATAGGAATTATGAGTTATTTAAAGAATAATTATTAACACATTCCGTATGTGAATGGAATGGGAACGAACACTAATAAATGTTGCAATAGGACGTATTCTCTACCATGCATTTGAAAGTGGTTCACAGACAGATTAAAGGTGTGGATTTAGATTGGATAATGTGTGAGAGGTCATATTTGCTTCTTCAAATGAACTGAAAATGTTAATCAAACAGTTGAGACAGGATTACGTTTACATTGTACAGGGCAAGATATGTGAGCAAGAAAAGGTTACAGTCATTGCAAGAGATTACGCCGCAGAATTATCAGCCACATGGCTGCAGTGAATGCTGAGTAGGATCACATTACCATCGAACCTACGACACGTGCATTGCCACTTCAATTGTTATGGCGTACTAATTAAAAATATGCTTTGTAGCAATACCTTTTTTAACAAAAGGTTTTGTTTTGGACCATCACAATCCGTCTGCTTAACTAGGTTTCCCTTCCAACACACACACACACACACACACACACACACACACACACACACACACACACACACACACACAGACAGACAGACACAGAGAGAGAGAGAGAGAGAGAGAGAGAGAGAGAGAGAGAGAGAGAGAGAGAGAGAGAGACTCCGTCTCCGGGAATGGTACAGGGAGACAATTATCGAACTGTATGAAAGAAACGTAAATTAGCTACAAGCTACGGCAGGTACACACTTTAGTCAACATGTAAACGTCACTACAGGTATTTGGATATACCAGCAGATTATGACATTCGATATGCCTACCATCATTCGCGATGATGTGTCATAGACATATAGCGAGATCCTTCACGACCCACTGAAGTGCCGGAAAATCGATGCTATCGACGACCTCCTGAAAGGCTGTTTTCAGCTCAGCAGTGGTTTTAGGGTTATTGCTGTACACCTTGTCTTTAATATAGCACCACAAAAAGGGGTCGCATGTGCTCAAATCCGAAGGATATGGCGGCCAACCGAGGCCCATCGCAGTGGCCTCTGGGTACCCCAGAGGCAGAGCGCGGTCCCCAAGGTGCTCCTCCAGGACATCAGACGCTCTCCTACTTCGGTGGGGTCGAGTTCCCTCTTGCGTGAAACACATCTCGTCGAAATCATGGTCACTTTGTATAATGGAGATAAAATCATCTTCCAAAACCTTCACGTACCTTTCGGCAGTTACCGCTCGATCAAGGAATATCGCACTGACTACTCCGTGACAGGAAATTGCACACCACACAGCCACCCGTTGAGCGTGACGAGATTTCTCGATCGCGAAATGCGGATTCTCAGTCCCTCAAGTGCGCCAACTTTTGCTTATTGACGAACCCATCCAAATGAAAGCGGGCTTTGTCACTAACCCAAACCATACAGCGCATACTAATTCCAATCATGCCTCACTGCCAGCCGTGCAGTTTTAACGTCCTAACGCAAACAGTTCGGAAGCTATGGCAACGTTATTTGATATCGTGATTAACTGACTGATTAATGCCTCTTAATCACATATTTTTCATGCTGATTCAGGAGGAGGGCGTAAGGTAAATGCGGGAAAAATTCGTTAGGAAGTTTTCATCTGATGCTGAACCTTCCTGCTACTAATAAGAATTTATACGCTTTGCTAATCGACTACTTATCGTAATACATGAAAACAGGGGTAACACATTACAAAACAGGAAGAGTCTGAGGAGTGCGGTATGCCCTATCGGCATTGGAGAAAGGGCGGGGCCATACAATATTGAGCACAGAACATGTTGCCAACTAATTTGGAGCAACGGTGCTGGTTCATCTGAAGGATTGCAAGGTGTATCTGCCATCAAAATTTTCGATCATCAGTGTCACTAAACTATACTTTTTCAACAGTGGTAGACTGTGCATAATATATGGTAGAAGAGACAAAAACACAGGCGCAGTCGATTTTGAAAATTTTTTTAGGTAATTTTTTGTCAGAAAATATCAGTTTCTATTCACAAAGTACTACGCTCTATAAGACATGTTAATATTAGATCTCTGATAAGACCGACGTGACTCCTTCCTTTATTCACGAGGCTGTCTCACAGAAAAGGTCATTGGTGAGTTAAAAGCCCTTATAGTAGTCACTGAGCACATAAGACAATCGCTTCAGGGGCAGTGGTTTACTGATTCCAAGTACGGCGCTGTTCTAGAAGAGTACGATCTTACAAACGACAGTAATGCTTCTGTTCCAGTACAAGTAGCTAGCTGATACCGATATTTAAAATATGTTATTTGTAATGTGCGCAGATTGCACGCAAAATACTATTCAGTACTGTTTCGATTTCGTTAACGTAGATCCAGCAGTGAAATTCTGGATGCCTACTCGAGTTAATTCAAATACGATCTCAGACCGAAAGAAATTGCTGCTTACCATAGACAATACGAAAAAAGTGTGGAAAACGATGAATAATGTGCATGAAATTCCTATATTCCAACATTATAGATTGTAACAGTTCTCTGAGAAAATTTTTATCTAAAAAAATTCTTAGCTCTTCAGTATATTGTCTGTCTTTCCCTTTCGTCCTCAGTAATCTGTTATTAAATAATAAAGTAATTATTATACAGTTATGTTCCTATCTCTCTCTCTCTCTCTCTCTCTCTCTCTCTCTCTCTCTCTCTCTCTCTCTCTCACACTTTGTGTGTGTGTGTGTGTGTGTGTGTGTGTGTGTGTGTGTGTGTGTGTGACAGACAGAGAGAGAGAGTGTGAGGGGGAGAGAGAGAGAGAGAGAGAGAGAGAGAGAGAGAGAGAGAGAGATGGGGAGAGAGCCAGTCGGAGAGAGACATGAAATTATTACTTTGCAATAGTGGCGACACAAGAGTACAGCATTTTTTATATAAGAGATACAGATATATGTGTGTACATAAATATGCGTAACTTTGATCTTCTAGTCACTTTTTAATATTATTCCAGAGGTGTGTTAATGTACACATACAGCACTGACTTCATAGAAATAATTTAAACACAATTTTTACGCATGATAAATTTCGTAGAGATGTGTACTTACACTCGGATATTTCAACAGTGTTTAACATTTACCACTAAGCATTTAATGTTCACCATTTAAAGTTCACCATTTATTGTCCATCATTTAGTATTTACTGTTGGGCATTTACCGTTTAGTGTTTACAATTAAGCGTTGTGTGTTTACCGTTAGGTGTTCAAGGTTTACTGTTTACCATACAGCATTTACAATTTAGTGTCTACCATTTAGCAGTCAGAGTTAAGGGTTTAGTATTTACCGTCTAGCATTTAGTATGTACCATTAGCATTCAGTGTTCACTGTTTGACGTTTACCACTTAGTATTTATTGCAAAGTTTGTGCTGTGTAGAATTTACTATTTGCCATAACATGCTTAATGTCTACCGTTTAGCATTTACTGAACGTTGTGTGGGGCATAAAGCATAAAACTCATCTATTTCAATCATTTTGGAATTTTATTACTTCCCTGGGATTGGTAGAAAAACACAAGGAGGTATATTATAAAATACACAATCATTCTGTACGTTAGTTGTGTAATTTGAAACAATTTTTATGCTGGAAATAATGCACATCTTTGACTTCGTAGTAAACAATGAATATTTTTCACGTTCAAGTGTAGGTTCCACAGATTTTACAACATCTCTGGTACAGCATTCAAACACTACACTGATGAGTGAGAAAGATGAATGGTATTCGCGGGAGGGGGGTTTCAGGCACACAATCGATGTGCTTCGGTCATTACGATTGAGTGGAGATTAGGAGAGGAAGAGGCTTTACGTTTTACTTGATGAATGCATCAGAAATAACGTAATTTGCCACCGTCTTTATAGTATGGTTATTTATTGATAGTGAAAGGTCTCTGTTGGATTCCTTTCATGTTTAATTTCTCAAATTTGTTGTCTTTTATGGAATAAATTCCTCTTCTAAATTTACTGTGGCGTTTCTGACTATCTGGGAGGAGACTGAGTAGTGGAACGTGTTACTTTTACACGTAAACAAGAACGATCTGTCACACTACTACACTTTAAAGCACAGTTTATATGTAATTCTTATATGTAATTCATGTCACACAGTCTCATACGGAACCTACATCCGCTTTCTTTTGTATACTGTATATGATAAGATACTGTCATCCCCCTTCCCTTCTGTGTGAGAGGATGAATGATCAAATGTGTTTGTAGTTGCATGCTTGAGGGTAGCAGACAAGGCTGTCTGCTAGAGAACAGTAGGACCAACGTCGGAACAGGTAGCTACGGTTCCTAAAAGCAGAGAGGTTTTTATTCTTAGTATGGTCCGGTCCGTCCCTTGTCATGTTGGTATAGGAAGCTGCCCCTCTGGCCCCTTCCGCTTGTCTTGGTGAGCGACTCTCAGGAGCACGCTGGGTAGTGGGAGTTGGAGAGTTGCAGCCGAGTAGTAGGCAGTTGCAGTCTGGTGGTAGCGAGCGTCTGAAATGGTAAGATCTCCGGCTAAGCGCGTGTCTGCTAAGTCCATAGGACAATGGATTTGTTAAGTTCAGCCTAACTGAGAATTTAATCACGTTTATTTCGGGTTAGCTCTAAAATATCGAAGGTTATCTTTAATTGCAGCGGAGTGTAATTCTCGTGTCCAGTTCAGATTATTTTCCGGGAGTTGCTTTGTTACTACTTTGTGAGTAAAGTGGAACCACGTGTTGATCAGTAACTCTAAGTAAGATCAATCTTAAATGCAAATGCTTGTGTGATTATAACGTCTCGTCTTGACAATATTTTTAATATAGCAACTTTTCTTTATGTTCAACCCACGTGGTGTGTACTTTGTGAGACCAGTACCACGTGCTTATATAACTGTTTGACCCATCAGGTTAATAGTAAGACGTTAGTAACCAGTTCAAGGTTTTTCTTTTGTCAATTGCTTTTCGATCGAATTTATTTTATTATCAAAATTACTGTGGAGTTATACGCTTTGTGTAAACCAAGTTGACCACGTGAAGCATGTGGTGTAATTCAAAGTAGCCCTCAGCTATTCTTCTTGGGAAGATTTCACAAAGAGTTAATATGAATTTAGTATACCAGTGTGTGGTAATTACATGACGGACAGGATTGTGCTACGAACTTAAATTCTTTGGGTAAAAATTTGAATCTGTTTGTAGTGATTAACTTTCTCTTGCATGTGTTTGAATGTTCTTTGTGTGTTGTTTTATGAATGCAGTTTTGTATCCAGTCTCCCAATCTTGACTCCATATTTTATGTGTTCAGTAAGATTCCAATCTCACATTTTCACAATCGTAAATAAGGCACCAGCTCAGTTATAACTCACGTATAATATGCTGAAATTTCAATGAACAATCTTTAAAATAAATTTGCAAATATAAACTGAATTCTTTCTTTTTATTTAAATTCTCCCTTTTATAAATATATATTACCGGTTGTTGTATGACTGTAAAAGATTATAATCAATGTTAGTCAGATTGGTAATGTGGTAAACCTAGACTAGATACCCAGTCGTGAAACAGTTGCTTAGTAATGCAAGATTAACTTCTCCCCAGACAGCTCACGGCTTGTAACCCGTTTTCATTATCTATTGGCTAGCAGTAACGCTTCCAGCATACCAAAATTTAAAGCTAAAATATTACACATGGCGACCCTGTTCTGTGATTCCGCTAGACTCTGGAATCTCTGAAACGTTAGATTGCAAGCGTTGTATAATCTTAATTTTTTTTCCCTACAGCGCTCAAACAACTTTTGCGTTGTTTCTGAGCAGACGTTCAAAAGATTCACAGCGTTGTTGAGCGGCGTTGTGTTGTTTGTCTTGTTTTGTTTTGTATATTTGTTTGTTCTATATATGTGTGTTTTTTTTCTCTCGCTTGTAAATTCCACTGTTTCGATCAAACATAAAAATTTGTTTTGCGTGTGAAAAAGTGCGTACTAGGTTGGGTATCTTTCGTGTGACTGTCGGAATTTTTGGGGGACACATTTATTGTGATTAGTGTGTTGCGTACTGGGTGTAAATTGCACTAATGCTGACACGTAACCAAGCTAAAAGTATGCGGTCCGACAACTTAAGCAACATGGACCAAGGGGATAATTTGATTTCGAATATTAACGCGTCGGGCGGTTCCGAAAATGCAATGGGGAATACTTCAGACGAAATGCAAAACAGCACGAACGGGCTCACATCAGAGCCAGAAATTAATTCGCCTCCAACTAACCAAATTGATTTGGCGGAACTCATGAAAGCCTTATTGCAACAAAATAAAGAATCATTTGAAAAATCGTTCCGAGAACAAAAAGAAGCATCAGAAAAATCGTTCCGAGAACAAAAAGAAGCATCAAAAAAATCGTTCCGAGAACAAAAAGAATCATCCGAAAAATCGATCCGCGAGCTAGGCGAACAAATGACGCAAAAATCTGAGAAATCGATCCGAGAGCTAGGCGAACAAATAGACGAAAAACTAATCCAGCAGACAAATAAAGTCTACAAGTCGATGCAGAGAGTGTCCGATGATATCTCACAAAGAATAAACAATCTGGCAAGTGAAATAAAAAGTGATATTATGAAAGAATTAGGCCGTACATTTGAACAAATCGATGATCGTCTGCAAGCCTTAGAACAGAGTAAGCGGAGTGGCGAGGCCGAATCTAAAGAAAGCGAAGAACGGCTCCTTAGGAATTTCCAAGAGCTGAGAGAAGAATGCCAAAGGAAGCACCAACAGGTACTCTCGAGGGTCCAAGAGGCGGAAACGCATTGTCCCACGGTCGTTAGCAACACAATAGCGGACAACAGTTTAGCGATCCACGCGTTGGAACAGCAGGTTGAACAATTGAAGCAGACTGGGGCGGAGGACAAGAGACAAATAGATGAGAAGATTGCGGCATTAGCGGACATTGTAGGCGCGATGAGGCTGACGGAAAGCGAGAACAATACTACACCGGTAGCGGCCGCAGAGACCGAAGAAGTGCGTTCGCTTCTTAAATTTCAGAAGGGACAGTTTGAAGTGAACAGACAGCACAAAGCTGTAACAGGCGATTTACAAGAACGCGTGGCGCATCTGGAAAACCGCATGGCGTGTGATTTCGAACTCGCCAATAGCAATAAAAATAGCCGTACGAACAGTGCAGAGAGGGACTCCGGCCACGAGGGAGATTTTGACGACAGGGAAGAATGTAATTTAAGGGGCAGACATGAGACGAATAAAAACATACAAGGGCCTCGCCGGAAGGAAATGCGGGGATTTGATTTCAAACATTTCCTTACGGTAAGAAAGTTTGAGATATTCCGAAATTCTCAAAAAGGCATACATCCACGAGCATGGCTCGAGCAATTTGAGTTCTGTCTTCCTCCCGACTGGGCAAGTTCACATAAGATAGAATATATGTGTGGCTATCTGGAAGGCGAACCGGCGAGTCGCATGAGGTCGGCAGCGCGTCACTGCAACTCCACTCGGGAGTTTCGACAAGCCTTTCTCTCCGCATATTGGTCGGAAGCGGCACAAAATAGGGTCAAACATGGCATAATTATGCTGCCAAATTTGAACCAGTCTGGTTTCGGCAGCCCTGCACGCCTATTCGACCACATGCTGCAGGCAAATCAATTTTTATACGACCCATACGGGCCTGCGGAACTAATTAGGATATGCATCACCAAATTGCCGATGCACTTGCGGCACGTCATTCTTGCGGGACGATGCAAAGAGGACGTGGAAACCTTTAAAACACTTCTCCAAGAGTTGGAATACAATACAGCAGAATGCCCGCCTAATCAGGCACAAAGTTATTACAGGGCACAGCAGCGCGATCGCAGTCGTGGCCGTATTACTAATCAACGGCGTGACTGGTCGTCGCGACGCGAACGAAACAATAATCGGGACCGGCCGTATAGAAACTGGGGTAACAGTCGCGAACACAGGTGGAACAACAGAAATGATAGAGGATGGGGACAAGATCGTGAACGCAACAGGTACGGCAACCAGCATCGTTACTACGATGAACACGGTGGGAGTAGGATTGTAGGCGGAGCCCCACATGATGTTGAAATTCGGCCGGCCAACCCTAGACATAATCCAGCAAATGGGAATGAACGAATGATTTTGTGTGGGTATGTTCCAGTAATATTTTACCCATAATTTGTATTATTTAGCATGTTTGATAGTGGGTTCAGAGCAAGGCAGAACCAGAGAGGACTTAATGAGTCTCCTTGGAATATTCCACGATTAATCTGTATTGGCTGTGATGTGATATTATTTGAATTTGTTTGGATATTAAGTGTGGTTTTCCAATTTTTCATTACTATGTTTAGGAACTGTATCAATTTAGGATCTACTTTGTATATTTTCAACCTTTGTTTAGTTTTAGCTTGATATGTCACCTCTACATCTATTATCAGTTGCTCTTTACATCCTCGTGCTCCTTTGCAACAGTTCTTCATTTATAATTTTGTTCTGCGTTGTATGTGTCATTAATTTCTGTATAATGACTGAAGTTAATATTTTGTATATTGTTGGTAGGCATGTTAGGGGGCGATATTTTGCTAGGTTTGCTGTCTGCTTGATCTTTAGGTTTCAGATAAGTTATTCCATGTGTAAGTGTATTAGGGAATGTGTATGGGTCTGCAATGTAACTGTTAAATAATTTAGTTAGATGTGAATGTGTTGAGGTGAACTTCTTTAGCTAGAAATTTGCTATTTTATCTTTTCCAGGGGCTTTCCAATTGAGAGTAGAATTAATTACTTGGGTGACTTCATGTTGCAAAATTATCACTTCAGGCATTTGTGGTATCATCTTGTATGTGTCTGTTTCTGCTTGTATCCACCATGCATGCCTGTTCTGTTGTACCGGGTTTGACCATATGTTGCTCCAGAAGTGTTCCATATCTGTTGTGTTTGGTGGATTGTCTATTCTAATGTGTGTGTTATCTGCTGTCTGGTAAAATTTCTTTTGGTTTGTGTTGAATGTTTGGTTTTGTTTCCTTCTATTTTCACTTTTTGTGTATCTCCTAAGTCGTTTGGCCAATGCTTGTAATTTCTACTTCTTTTCATCTAATTGCTCTATCGCTTCTTGTTGTTCGATTTTACCTAACCTTTTTCGTTTTTTTTCTGCCGTTTCATTTCTTATAAATTGTGTTAGCTGTCCGATGTCTTTTCTTAGTTCTTCTATTCTGATCTGTAGCCTGTGTTGCCATGCTGGTTTTGTGGGTTTCTTCTGTGTGTTGGTTCGTTCTGATCTGTGCCTAGTGTGTATATTTAGTGTAGTGAGTGTTCCTATATAAACCAGTAGATGTAACTCTTCCATAGTTGTGTTTTCATTTATTTTGTTGTGTATGATTGTGTTGACAGTTTTTATTGTTGTTTCGGCATGTGGGTTATTTGGCGGTCTATGCAAGAATGGTCTAATGTCTGTATTTGTGTCTTTGTATTCTATATATGTCAGCTGAAATTTTTCTTCTATATCTAACATGTGTGTTACTTTGTGTTCAATTTGTGCTTGTTCTGGTGGCTGTCTTAAGATTTCTTTTTCCTCTGATTGTTTAATTGATGCGTGTTGTTCTTTGTTTGTTTGCTCTGGGATGTTTGACTCCATAACTGTATTTTCTTCTTCTTCTGATTGCACATTATTTTGTTCCAGTATTTGTTGTACTTGTTGTTTGATGTTTTCTAATTCTGACTGGGGTATCCTGTTATTTTTTATTATTACACGGATCTGATCAGCTAGTCGTTGTTCTGTTAAAAATTTTAATTCTGGGTATCTGGTAATAAATGTTGTGTATACTTGTGATCTGTATCCAGTTGTGTTGGTTCCTAGGTTTGTTGCTTGGTAATAACAGAACATGTGTCGATTAACTTCATCTGAACACCTCATCCTCTGTCTTTGTTTTCCTTCTAGAGTGGTTTCAGGAAGCATATCCTGCAAAACACCTCTATTTGGATTTAAATCATTTTACAGTTGGCTAGCAGTGTCGTTACCATTGTGGGCGGGCATAGGGTTTAAGCGTCGTCCCCGACCATGACGGCGCTTGTCCGAGGCTTCTTTAGTTCTGTCCTGAACCAACTAATCACACTAAAAGGGGGGTTAGCCCTATTAGTGGTTTGTTCTTTTCGTCGCCTTTTACGACTGGCAGAACATACCGGAGGCCTATTCTTTTCCCGGGCCCCCATTATTATTATTATTATTATTATTATTATTATTATTATTGACAGCAGTGGAAGTTGTACAAATATCTTGATAAGCATAACTGCTTTACAGTTGATGCTATTAGTTTCGCACTCACATATTTATCTGAATTTAAAAATTTGTAAACACCGAGAATATATACCTACGAGCAAACCTGATAAAAAGATTCATATGCTACGATATAATGAGGATACAGATATTCGATAAGAGCTCTGAGGACATTTTAAATCGTGCATGAAACTTAAAGAACTAGTTGAGGCAGCAGTGAATGCTGTAGTGGATAGCATACCCACGACAGTTGTACTGGGCAGAGGAGCACGTGTTAACGTCCGTGACGTGAAATTTTCAAAAGTGTAACTAGTAAAACTCGTGTACTGATGATGCCATTCCAAAACTGTGTAGTCTTCGGTGCTACTGGCGCAAAGGGACAATCAGTTAGGTAGTTAGGTGACTGTGGAATGTGAGGTCCGAACAGTAGTATCATCTGCATGATAATGTGCACATCATTTCCATAATAGTCATAGTTGCATATTTGCTTGGAAGTAAGGCGCTGCACGAATTTCAAAAAAGTTTGCATTGAAAAACACGAGTCGCTATGATGTTACGTTCGGTGCATACTACATTATATTATAGTGATGTATTAAATTTAGCTAACATACCGAATTTTTCTTTAGACTTAGGGACTTTGTGTCTGTCATCGATCTCGAAAAAACTGCTCTGACTTATCAATGAAGCCACAGTGTAATATCTACATCATCTCTTATATTTCCTCAACTGTTTGAGATATCGAAATGAGATTTTGGCAAATGATAAAACGAAAAGAGGAGACTATTTTTCCTTATGTTTATTATGCAGAACTTCTTCATTTACCGTGTTATTCCACTAACTACAGACTTTTTTTGAAGAAAGAACTTGCTATAGGTTTCGGAACAACATAAGTAAAGACATTATACGTTTATTTTTATACCGCGGATGTGCTTTTTCATAAGCTACCGATCTTACTCTTTCCCCAGTTCCTTACTTAAACTTCATAAGCCACTGTTTCGGAATTGTCTCTGCACAACAGGTTTGTGAGGTGAAACTGTAAACTCTTGTGTTCTGGCAAAAGAAGCAAGTTTTAACAGGGCAACAAGTTAAAAGTGCAGGTTTTATTAAAATTCGGCACTCATGATGCTTCTCTGAAAATTACAAATGGTTAATAAACCAGGCGAAAACCAATTCAGCGGAATTCTTTTTTGATATTAACGAAAGCAGAGGTGGCAGAACTTTTCGAATGGTCACCATACAAGTGAGGGCTCCACTTAATACTAAACGAAAATTTTGAGCGTACGCTTCAGTTTAGAACGCACTACACCTCCAGCGCTCTAAAGTTCCTCTACAGGGCGTGCCCGTAACCCCCCCCCCCCCCCCGCCCCACCACCACCACCACCACCACTCTCCCCAGACGTGCCCAGCCGTTCGCGCAGCGTTATTCGGCCCGGGCTCAACGTTTCTCACTGTCAAGAATTTGTCTGTTTCCTGTCTGGTAGGCATGGGATTTCTGCGAAGAGGGGACGCAAAGATCGACCTTCTGAACGGAACAAGTTGTAAGTTTCTTAAGGAAAACAGCATGTCATGGTAGGTATTGCGAAAAAGTAAAGGTCAAAGTCTCAAATCGATAAAAACTAAGGTTCTGTACACTAGCGGTGGGCAGTACTGTGTTCATAATGCACTAGAATGTCAGAATACAGAAGATGCCATGGATATTTTATCCCATATTCAAACGAAAATGGGCGAATCAGAGCATTTATCAGAAAAAAGGCTGAACTGATTTGCTTAATAAATATTAAAATGTCTTATCACATAAGTCTGGCATCATCAAGGGGTACGAATATCATGCGCAGGTAGTCCCTTATCAGATGTGTTATAGGCGCAAACTAAATTGACACCGCGCACAGTGGCAACTGTAAATGGGAAATGCCTTCAGGTCACTCACACCAGTCACTGCGCCGACTACCAACTTCGTCTGCACATACAGAACTGTCATGTGACCTGTTGCTTTCCCTGGGCCTGAGAAGTGGCGGTGCCAAAATGCACGTAGAATATCTAGTATTTCTACTTAATTTAGCTTCATATATAGTATTAATAGTTATGATGGCATTTTGTAGTCAGTCAGTCCGGCGAATTTCTCTTCTAAAAATGAAAAAAACCTGTGTAATTTTAAAGCATGATTCTTCAAAGTTTAGTAAACTTCTTGTAATTATAGATGGTAAATATTTCTGTTTAATTCGTGACAGTCTGACAGATCATCAGCTGTACTAATCTCATGGACTATGTACATATGCAAATATATTTGTATAACAACTGATGAAGATTTGGACACAAGCTTTGAAGCAGTAGAAGTCAGCTTTGTTTCATAGACTAACCACAGTGGCGTGTAAAGCTAGCAATTTGAAATATGTCCTGAACAGTACAATAGTTAATTCAAAATAATTTGGGAAAGTACTAATTTATGACAGAGATAGATGGTATGGGAATGAATATTAAAATGTGCATTATAAAATCACACTTTTACTGGAAGCACAGCCAGTATGGGTACAATATACTAGCAAGCAAGAGAAATAAAAAATCGTTAGCTTTGCAAGCAAGGCACAAACCTGTAAATATGTATGGCTTATATTTAGCTTATTTTTACAAACGTAGTTGTTAAGTTTTGGCAGGAACCAGTAATTAAGTATTTTTCTAGTGAATTTTTCTGCATAAATAAAGCAAGCCGATAGTACTAATAGAAAAATGTAGGAAATGAATTGCTTATTGAATCTTGTCAATCTCGTAGTTACACAAAATTTCTCTAGTTGTGTATGCTTGGATCCCCATGTTTGATTCGCGTACGCGGCGGACGGTTTGTTTACCCAATTTGTGCTCTGGTAATTTTCGCTTATTTCGTAGACACCGTAATTTCTGTGCAAGTAAAGGTCGTATAGTGGTGCCCTGTACGAAAAGAAACACGTTTTTATTTTATGAGATATTTCACATGTAAACATCAATCCACTAAACCAAGTAACTAAGTACATGACCGAATACTATAAGAATATAGAAATCTCGTTACATAGCTCCATTGCTAAAATCACAAAAGAGAGATATTATTATACAAATAATTGTAGTGTTGCATTAAGCTTCACGTTGCGTGAGAACAAAATACTTGCACAGCAACTATTTGATTGTCAACGTACACAGAAGATCCTGAGAAGAGACACAATGATTCTGTATATAATGCAGTTTAAAACCCACTTTGGAACTCAGCACACTTATTTAAGTGATACTGAAAAGCTACGCAAGCATAAGCAAATAAAACATGTGAAAGCCCATAGTAGTACGTGAATCTGTACTCACCTCTGCTGCGTCGGATTATGGAAGTAATCGGATGAAGTATGCACGAACGCTTTTAACCAAGTGTGTCTTCATAACAGCCCACACCATATAAAACATCGCTTTATTTAAGGCAATCGGTTCCGACGGACATTGCTATCGTTTTCAGGTCTGCATGAAAGATCATATACATGGAAAGTGTCTCATAATATGATTTAAGAGACAACATTTGTGATAAACGTTTGTGTTTGGCATTACATAAACGGGAGTGGAACTGTAAATTTACATATCTTAAATTTTTTTGTTTTGAAACTTGCTTATTTTATGTTGCGTGTCACGCGAAGGAGTCATGTTTATAAAAATCAGCACATTATAAAAGGCTTGCCATAACTAAAATATTTTTAAAAAAACATAGAGCATCTTTAACAAATGGCCATGTTGCCATTACTTATATACATATATATATAAGTAATGGCAACATGGCCATTTTCACTGTTTAGATTACGTCAAGCTTACTTAAATAATGAGCTGATGTGTTCTGCGTTCATGTGATCTAACAAATATATTAGATCACATGAACGCAGAACACAGCAGCACATTATTTAAGTAAGCTTGACGTAATCTAAACAGCGAAAATCCGCTTGAAACGGCGTATAATGTACACCTGACCGGTAACATTGCAAAAGATAACATTTGTAAAGCGTCCTACAATCGCTAGGTGGCTCTTACATCAGCACCGTGTAAGAGACTGTAAATAATATTCTTTTCTCTTTTAGATTTAACTACTTTAATGAGTGACCTTTAAGAATAACAACAATTATAAAACTGCACTTTACTTACAACTGAATCACATTTTTATTCATATTTTCCAATTCGCATGTTATTACCACTGCATGCATAATAGAAAAATTAAGGTATTTACTTTGCAACAGTTTACTTCATTTTTGTTGTTGTCGCGCATCCATACCGCAAAGCAACAGTCGCGAAAGCGCACAGGTCCATTGCTGCAGGTGATGGTGAGGGAGTGGGGCGAGAGTGAGTTTGGTAGGATATATCCTGAACAATGATAGAGTAGCACTTGCAGTGCATAGTTTCAGTAAATACCCTCAAACTACAAAATATGTACAAATCTTTCCAACTAGTTTATTGTGACCTTGAGGTATAATTATTCACATACAGCTATGTGTAAAAGCGTAGAATGCTAATATTGTGAGCCTGGTGAGACTAGAAACAACCACAGTTCAAGCATGCCACATAGATAATCGTCCTTTAGATGGAAGAGTTTTTCTTCACAAAAGTTGCTATAGACAGGCGCCAGTGGTACTTTGCTATGTGGGGCTGTGCATACTTAGGTGTTGTACTGCAATGTAGGAAAATGTATATGGATATGTATGACAGAGAAATTATCACATAAACAGCAGTATGTGATCAACCATGACAAAAACTAATAGTACCTGTTATTTATGTTATGCAGGTAGCAACATGGCTGCTTTTCTATTTCTGTGTTTGGAGTACAATATTTCTAAGAATAATGATCTTAGCATAGTGACAACTTGGGGTGCATATCATTTCTGCAGAGGGTAACTGCAGATGTGTAATTAAAGGTATAACTAAAAAGTGCCATTATATTTGTGCAAAAAGTCTCATACATTAAAAACATAAGATTACACTCATTTAAGATAAAGAGTCTTGGTAGATCTTTACATTGTGAGATATGTGGTGTACTCATAATATCAATGTACATATAGTAACATTATGGATACTAGGAGATGGTGTAATCTAACAGCTGACATAGCTTTCTCCCTATGTGCAGTCAAATTTTTTTTTAATTTTTTTAGAACATGGCAAATTACTGACATAAATATACAATAATAACACCTTACGTTATGGGACACTTCCTTACATCCCGCTGTTGCAAATGGATGTTACACCACGAGACGTACACAAATTTGAATACAGCGAATACAGAGAACAAAATTGTGCTGATGGAGGTTTGAACACAGTCCAACCCTTGAACACTTAACCACGACGCCGCAGCTATAAATATTCGCTGAATATTGGACTTGTTAAGCTTGGACAGCTCATTGTTTCTACTTTGCTTTTTCTTAACTGTTCAGTATTCCTTCTTCTTATTTTCATGCTTGATCTGGCTTCAGATTTTGACGGACTTTTCACTGGACCATCTTATCACTAAAACTGAGGGGGTGTCAGAGGGAGTTTCCGTTTTTAGATGAAGCTAGTACATAGGCTAAAAATTATTTCGATATATCTTGCTTCTCACTGGTTCACACAGTAGTATGATTTTACAGCAATTGTAAATTAGTTACATAGATGACTTCAAGATGTAACATATTTGTAAGGAGAGACCATATCAAAGAAATTCGTGTGAAACTATTACTGAACGTAATAGTGCGTTGTGGTGGGTGGTGGACAAAAACCACAAATAACATTTCAAGGTAGGCTAAAAATGTGAAAGTGCAACATATTTTATAGGCGCCAGAAGTATTTAATATTTTTAGATATGTTATATATAGTTTAAGTAGTAAGCAACATACAGCATGCCTGTATTACAGCATAGTTTTAAAAGTCTGTACTTACGTTATACTATGTTTCTGTGTGCCACGTGACATGAATAAAATAAAAGATAAGGGTTTTTCCAACATATGGAAGATGGTAGAGCAATCATTATCGAAAGTGCTGACAAATATTATCATATAATGTAAAGTCGCTTTCAGGCTAGTCATTTATATCATACTCTGTTACTAATGTCTCATATAAGAAAAGGCATAAAACTGCTGGTGTTAATGGGAAGTATTAGAATACATGATTATACAGGATGAAGAAATTGTTAACTACAAATTCGAACTGCTCATTAAGAACATCACTTGCTTGTCTTTTTCCTCGGCTATATACTTGTAATTTTAAAAGAATTAATTTTCGCGCTTTAGGGGAATAGCGTAAAATTTTCATGTCATTCTCTATATTATCTATACTGGGCTTGGACTCTCTTACGCGCTCACTGAAGCTGGTGGTATTATGATTTCCACTATGCTCCGCAAACCTGTGTAAAATATCAAAGACACAAAATCTTTTGCATTTACCACATTTTAATTTATAGCCACCTATGCAGTTATACTTATTCTCATGGTCTTCTATTTTATGTCTAAGTTTGACTCCTAATTTGTTGAGGTGTTGATTTTTATCCACATAACAACTTGGCGTAAGGTCCAACGTAAAATGAAAACGTTGCACAACAATAAGAGTTTTAGGTATGTAAATGTACAGTTCAACTTCTGTTTTCTGTAATGCCAAACTAAATCTTTTATGTCAAATATTACGTCTCAACTCATGTTATGAGACATATTCCATGTATGTGTACTTTCTTACAGACCTGAAGATGACAGCAAGTCTGTCGAAACTGGTCGTCGTAAATAAAGAAGTGTTTTATGAGATCTAGGATGTTGTATGCTTTTAGCAAGTATAACAGTCACTCCTTCAGGATTCTCAAAGCAGGAAAATTCAATCAAGTTATGCCCCATCACGTACTGTAGGAACCCTATATATTACAGGATACGAAACAGAAAATAAAGGAGTGTATCCTACACATTATTTTTAACAAGGTATGTACTAAACGCAACTTAACGACGAATTAAACAAGAATTTACCTTAAAAGTACGTTTCACACTGCAGGAAAGGTGAAAAGTAAATTAGAATTAATTTGGGTCAGATTGCTAAAAACAAATCTCCACAAAAATCGTCTTCTGACTGTAGAAGTAACTAGAACAGAAAATAGTTTCAAAACCATGTTACCGAGAAACAGTTTAAAGGAGTCCCACGAATAATGCAGAATAAAATTAAACAGTTATCTGATCACATTACTGCCACGCATAACAAAAGTTTAGAACGGCTTTTACCTACTCTACCAAAGCATTATGATGCTCAAATAGGAACCTTTCCAACATTTGCAAGTAGAAAAGAAATATTAAAGTCAGTGGATTTTACAGACACCGAAAAAATCGTTTCAGAGAAAGTTTTTCAACACAGATTATAGAATCAATGGCAAAGCAAATGAAAGAAGTAATAGCTGACAAAAATACCACTTAAACTGTGCTGGATAGAAAAAAGAGGTTATTACCACATCTATAAAAAGAGCACAACCATTAAATAACGAAAAAATTATAGCTCGCTAAAAACACTCGATATTTAATTTTAAAAATAATAAAAAACTAAATGATACCTACATATCCACATACCTCTCCAATAGGAATTATGAGTTATTTAAAGAATAATTATTAACACATTCCGTATGTGAATGGAATGGGAACGAACACTAATAAATGTTGCAATAGGACGTATTCTCTACCATGCATTTGAAAGTGGTTCACAGACAGATTAAAGGTGTGGATTTAGATTGGATAATGTGTGAGAGGTCATATTTGCTTCTTCAAATGAACTGAAAATGTTAATCAAACAGTTGAGACAGGATTACGTTTACATTGTACAGGGCAAGATATGTGAGCAAGAAAAGGTTACAGTCATTGCAAGAGATTACGCCGCAGAATTATCAGCCACATGGCTGCAGTGAATGCTGA